>NC_056744.1:652199581-652499581 GCF_019279795.1 Protopterus annectens | reverse complement strand
GTCCTCTTTTGTATGTACCTGATCAGACTCATGCAGCAACTGGAACATTTGCAAAAGTTCCTTACAAAAATACTACAGGGCATACACACAATGTTCTATGGGGATCATCTCACAGCCCTATCTCTATACTTGGTCTCCTACAGACTACTGATAGGTGATCTTTGCCTGGCATATAAGTCATCCCTGGACCTCACTTTTTTACATCCACAGAACATACAGCATCAGAACTACTACAGCTAAAGACCTAAATTTTGCTTGCAACATAAATAGGACATGTTGGAGAGACAGACATGTATCGCATAGAATTCCCTTCCTCTGGACCAGGCACCCTATCCATGTGAAACAAGTCCCTCCCTAACCCTATTTAAGAATAACTTGGACCGTTGGGTGGGAAATCGAAAATTCACCCCTGGTCTGGCACCCATGTCTCTGATGGACAGAGGCAGTCAGTAAATCATGTCGTAACAAACACTCAACCCTATATAAGCATCTACAACTTGTTGGACACATTTGGGTTTCACCGCTAAGCTTATAAAGTCCCTAGTGTTTGTTAGCCTTGTATATACCTATGAACCTATGAATCTAAGCTCTACAGAACCTGAGCTTTTAATTTTACTTATGGTAGCAGATATGTCTTGGGGTTGAGTGATCACTACATTATTTAATGGTTATTTGTTACATTTACAAGTTTCACTTTCAGTTTTCTGTTTTAATTAAATAATGCCATATTATCACATTTAACTTTTTAGATCAAACTGAATTTTATAGTTAGATCTGGAAGATTTATATACTGATGGTTTCTTTGTAGACTTGAGAAGAGCATTTGAAACTATAAATCATACCAACCTGCTCAACAATCTACAAAAACTTAATTTCAGACTAAATAGCCAGTGCATTAAAAGTGATCTGAAAAACAGAACTTTTCAGGTATGCAACAACAACATCCTGTTTGATATTCAATATTGGAGTACCCCAGCGATCACTTCTTGGTCCCTTGATATTCCGATTATTTATGAATGACTTATCATATGACCTACCCCATATCAACACAATTATGTATGCAGACGATCTACTAGTTTTATCAGCAAATAAAAACATTTTTGGGCTTCAATGCCCATTACAGTGCAATTTGGCCAATATCTGTAAATGACTAACATCAGATGATTAATAATTAATCCTGAAAACCTAGCATTATGCTCTTTGCTGCTCCTCAGAAACTGGCCATTCTCCCTCTGGTAATTGCAAGGAATTACTCAAATAATCTAGTACCTAATATTACACATCAAAACAATCTAAATGTACTCCCTGCCCTAACATCCTCAAGGCATGCAGACAATATTATCATTTGAAACTTTGCTACACATTTCACACCTATTATCCTCAACTGCAAGGCAGTCTATAGCTAGAAATGTCCTCACTCCCATCCTTCCCTGCTGCTCTGTCAGTCATCCATACCTGGCCACCTGGGTCATAGTCAATGCCTTATCTCTCTGCGCAACCACAGCATCTAACTATTATGTGCGTTGTTGTTTCTTGCTACTCCTTTTATATATGTATTTACTTTAGATATATATGTTTTTTATCATAAAATGTATGATGCATATTTGTAATTTTGTTACTGATTTATTTTTTTAATTGTATTATATACTCCTCCTGTCGAATCCCGGTCATGGCTGTAAATGGTCAATTTGCTAGTCCACTTACTAAATATCAAATAAATAAGAAAGGTAAATAGCTTCTTTACTTTATTTAATTTAGACTTTTTTATGATTGGGGTAACTTTTGGAAGCAAAGCACCACTTCTTTTTTCCTGTTATATATTTTATAGATTTTGTGATTCAGTCAAAGGGGGATTTCTCACATTTTACTGTATTTACTGCGTGTCATGTATTTAATGTGCTTACTGATGTGATTCTATATTTTACTGTAGCATATCACATGCCTTACCCAGTTGATTTGGAGATAGCTGTTGCCACTGTTTCTGTGTTTTTGTTAATTTTATTGTATTTTTAACTGGGGGGGGGTAGGTTAACAGTTCTTTCCTTCATTCCTTCCTCACTCCTTTCCATTAAAGTGTTTCAACCTAATCATTAAAGAGTAAAACACAAGCAAGCAAACAAACCAGGCTGAGGTAAAATGTAACTGCAATGTTAAAAAGTGAGTGAAAATATTAATAAAAAAGACTGAGCAATGTAATAGTTCTTTGTCAAATTAGCAAGCAACAGACTGTCAAGATATGCCGCCCTGCACCCCAAAGGTAATACGTGAGGCTAGCAGAAGAGGCCCACAACCTCAGCTACGTCTTTGGGACTAAAGATCTAGAAGACATCAGTCAAAAAGTATGAGTTGTTTATGTCGAGCACTATGACCATATATGTCATTCTCTGGGCCCTTAGTTTGTGACCATATACGTCATTCTCTGGGCTCTTAGTTTGTGACCATATATGTCATTCTCTGGCCCTTAGTTTGTAACCATATACGTCATTCTCTGGGCCCTTAGTTTGTTGAGGAGAATAAGGGTGGGGTGATTTGATAAGTGTGAGGTCCATCAAAAGGTGGAGCAATACATAATGTTGAGCATTTGGGTATAAGTATACTTGCCACCTGGATGGTTATGTTCAAGTATGAATCTCTAGAGCTTGATAGAGGGATAAAAAATCAAAATCTTTGTATTCTGGCCCATCCTACTTTTGGTTTTAGCTGGTAACCAGAAGTTGTGATTCCATTCTTCTTCTTCACAAGCATCATCTCAAATACATTCTACGTTTAGACAGCCTTTAATATATTTGAAAGATACTAGAAAGTCATTCCAGCCATATGATCCTAAATGCTAATATATTTGGACCTATCTATTTTCAAGTTATTTGTTAGAGAGTCCTCACATCTTTTGAATGTTTAGATTCTGAACTTGCTCAAAGATTTTAACTTTTGTTTTCAAATCTGATCTTTGGAGCTGCCTGCAGTATTCCAATTACAGCCTGAAAAAGAAGACTTTTAAACTGGGCTGATCATTAATTCCTCTCTTCTAGGAGGGACCTCCTGCTGATACAGCCCTCTAATTTGTTACTGGCTACATCCAGTGCTATGAGAGTCTCAGTTACCTAGCTGAATGAACCATGTGTTTGCTTGCCTTAAGTTTGGGAGGGTTGGCTTAATGGGTAAGGTCTTCACCTCACAGATATATGGTACAGGGTTTGATTCTGACCATTGGTTAATTGGCTAGGCTTGTAATAATCTACAGACTGATTGCCTAGTATTTACCTATAAACTTATGTATAAAACTTAAAGATTCAATACTCTAAATGTATAATTGGGGTTTGTAGAATCAATGAAACTATCAAGTGAAGATGTCAGCATAAAATAGGAAATCCACACTGTAATTAAGTAAGCATTCTTGATGGCTTACATATACTTCTGCCCTGGACAATTTTGACTATGCACCTGGTCAGTTATAGTTCTGATGGCACTTCCATGTTAAACTAATCAACTGGTGATTTCACTGATTTTCATGTAACTAGAATTAAGTATTTAGTATTTTTAATTGTTTTGATTTAGAATATCAACTGGCACATACAGTTATAACTTTTGATTAATAGTGCAGTCTTTCCTAACTACGTGCTCAGCTGGGTGAATGATAGGGCAGGAGGACACATGACTTACTCAAGGTCAGAGACTGAACTGCAAATTATGATGGGGCTCAGTCTTTTAATATATTGAAGAAGTGAAGGATGCTTACTTGGTTAAATAAATATGAATATACTATCCTAGATGCATACTAGACAGATTTTTTCATTTTGTAAAAGAGAAATATAGGAAATTTGATAAACACGGTTATCTTGCATTTTATTATACTTCAGATAGTTTTATACTATCTCTTTTATTTGATTGTTGTTATGACCAAATCGTAGGCTACCTAATCGTATTCTCATGCATTTGGGAACGATTTTTATTAATATTCTTGATCAGTTTTGAAAACTGATAGTGTGAGTTTACTTCCACCTCAGCAAAATAAAGTGGATTTTTGGGGCACTGTGTGCTGCACTTTTTTAACAGAAGTAAACAAGAATAACTAGTAATGCTCATGAAAAAAATATAATACTCCATTATATTAATAATATTATGCATTTTAAATTTAGCAGGTCAAGAATTAGCAGCATTAGGAAGCAAATGCACCACATAAGATAGGAAATGAAGGAAAACGAAAAGGGCAGTTGTGTTCAGACATTCTGTTGTTGAAAATACATTCTTCCTAAAATTAATGTTATTTTACATTGCAAGATAGTAACATTTCATGCTTTTAGTTCATTAGTGGTAATTAGAACTTCACAACGTAGTTCATTACACTCTGGCTTTATGAATGAACTGTAGTTTGAAGTTGTAACCTTTTTTTTCTGTCACTTACTTAACAATGCTGTACCATATTTTCTCCCAATGTTATGCAGTATAGCTGCAACCAGAGCTATGGTTTGAATATGACAGAAATATTTTTAGGAGTCTGTCATTTTACAGTGTCTGAACCTAAATGTGTATATCTTACCAACCACCTGGTTGGAAAAATCTGACAGAATGTTTGTATTATAAACATATTTTAATGGTGCTAACGTAAGCTTGTTTTATTAGCACGCCACAGTTTTGCAACCCTTTATTAAGTTCTTATTGGTTAATATACTTGGCTCTGTTGTATATTATTTAAATATTCTGTTTTTACATCACACTGAACTTTGCATATTTTGTGAAAACTTGCCTTGAAATGTCAGTATATATCCTACTATTACTTTACCAGTAATTATTTTGCCATTGAAGCACAATACTGAGATGATGGAATACACCGCATAAATTCAATCCTCTAGGTGAGATCTCAAACCAAAATCCTCTCTGTTTCTTTCTAATGCTTGTCTGTGGCTCAGTTTATAACACTGTAAAGAGAATGGCAGTTGTACTACCTTGTTAATGTACTTTACAACTAGACATCACAGCTTGTAATATTTTATAGAAAGTAAACACAGTAACAATAATGCTGTGGAATAAACCTAAGAGGGATTGTACTTTAACTTTTCTGTTAGTTTAATAGACTATAACAGAAGAAGAAACAGTATTAGAATGGCAGCACTAAATGAGATTTCTGCCTACCTTAGGATAGCATTGACAAATGCTCCAGGTGACGCCAACTGCTACCATCAGAATTCCCAAGGTGCAAAAGCTTATGTAGATATGAGGCTTTTCAATGCTCATTATAAACATTCCAATCATAATCAGAAACAAACCCAAGACAATGATACCATAGCGAAAGCTTTTTTCTTCAGGCATGCTGTTTTGCTGCTGTTAACACTGTTGTACACTTGAAAAGGTAACAAAATTAAAAAAAAAATATTCAATATTAAAAAAAATTATAAATCAATCCACACTTTGTTGAGAAGCACTACATTTTCAACATGTCATGCATGGCATAAAGTGAATGTTCTTGTTATTATCACAAAAGGACTGTGGCTAAACTAAATTCACAGCAGCAGCCAAAATGCATCCCTGAAGCAAAGGCAGGTCTGTAAAATAAAGTGCTTTTCCATGATCTGCTTGCTAGCTTTAAATTAGCTTCCATTTCTGACTAGCCCAGCCCACATCTGATGCAGCCACACATCATGTGGCTATTAGGAATGCAAATGGGTTTCATAAAGTCATAGTTCATGACCGAGTTAGCACACAGCCAGAGACAACCTTCCCTGAAGCCATCAGGATCAGAAACTAATACCAGAAATGTTGCTGTTGATGATAAGGTAATGCTGTCTATATCAAGTAACCTGTAACAAGTTAAAAGGAAACTTTCCTTCAGCATCAACTAAAACTCACATTACTAATTATTCCTAATGCATACGGGTTTAACTTTGGCACTGAAAGAGCACATTTTCCAATCTATTATGGAAGAAAATCAATGGCTACTGATTGGGACATAGCTTTACAGTCCCATTTAAATGCTAAGTTTTTGAAAGATATACACACACATACATGACTGCCACACGCAAACACACACACACACACACACACACACACACACACACACACACACACACACACACACACACACACAAACACAGAGAGGCACACAAGCTCAACCTCAGCATGAAATCACATCTGCAATATTTTCCTGTAAACAGTGAGCATGGCATGCAGCCTATTTAAAAAGAACCAGCCTTATATATGTAATAAACAAGAATGTTTCCTGATACTATCATTGCTTTAAAGAAGCACTTCTAACTTTTAAAGCAAGATGAAGCATTCCAGAACATACATATAGGCACATGTATACACATATGCACAGACATGCACATACACAGACATGCAAGTTCAAACACACACACACACACACACACACACACACACACACACACACACACACACACACACACACACACACACACACACACACACACATGATGAGCTAGACCTTTCTTTTTTTACTGTTTTGTGTAGGTTACTGAGAGGGAAGGCATGCTTCTTGCATATGAGAAAAATTCATATACAAGGGATGATACCTCACCTGCCCCTGCTGATCTCATGAAAAGTATAGCTTTTGTGACTGAATATAAGCCAGCATCATAATTTCTCACCTGTCAGTGTGATCTCATTAGTAACATGCCTTTTTTACCAGGCTGATTACAAGCTGCCATTCTAATAAGTAAGAATCATTTTATAGGAATAACAGCAAAATGAAAAGTGGCTTACAAGTAGTCTTGCCATGTGAAGAACACATAGGAAGTAATGGAAAAAGGCAGTATATGTTGTGCATGTAACAGAGATAAGGATGCAATTATCAATTTATCTATCTATCAGTCTGGTGAGATAAAAAAGCTTAGCACTGCTTGCAGTGTTGGAGGCCATGTCTCTGTAAGGGCTTCTCTGTAACTCATAAAGTGCCACCCGGATGAGTAGTCACCCCACTGGTTTACTTAAACTCCCCGAATGATGTTTTTCACTGTAAATCACTGCCAGTACAATTTCTGTTTCATTTGGGAGATTTTCCCTTCTTTGTGTTTGCGTGACTGTGGAGTTAGTATATATAAGTTTGGGGGTCTATGGAGGTGGAGGGGCATATGCTCCCAGACAAATACCCTTAATTTGTTTGTTTTCATCAGGTTGAATTCCTGGCTGGTTGCGCTCATCAAGCTGGCTACTTGCTGAGCTGTAATTTGAGATGTCATAGTGGAAACTTCTGTAAGCATATAGAGAGAACTAAAATTGTTTAGTGATGTGTGGGTTATAGTCCACATGTCATAAAGTGAACAGATAAGACTTCAATATGCATATCTGTAAAGAACAAAGAAAGAGAGTGTTATGACAGAAACTAAGTACAAAATCTTGCAGAAAAGAACAAATGTATATAATCTTTAAATGGTGGACAGCGATATACCTTACAGTTTTTTGTGTACTGCCGCTAACTAATAAAGGGATATTAAGGAACTGAATGGATGCATCTACGAAACTGGTTGACATGACAGAGAAAAGTTGAATGGTGCAAATCATGTGACATATTACATGCACTACAGAATGGCTGCTTGTGTAAGAAATAACAATCCTGCTGCAGTAAAACGATGTGGAGACTTGCAGAAACTGGTAGAAGAAATACTTTATTCAAACCAGTCTACCACTTCTACCAGTCTTTGCAAGTCTCCGCATCATTTTACTGCAGCAGGATTGTTATTTCTTGGATTTGTTCAGTCTTCCTGTTGTCTTCCTGGTTTGTGTTTTGTCATGGCTGCTTATGTATTTAAAGACATACTGACTATATACAGATATTATAACCCCTTTGTTAAATTTAGTTTTTTACAGTCTATTGTATAACTTAATGTTATCTATTCTATACTATGTATATGATGTAGAATACAACTGAAACTCATGCATGAAGAATTAAGCACTATTTATTGAGAACTGTTAGAAGCTGTACTAATTAGTCCCTCAAGTCACATGGAAAGCCATAGCATGGGTTACAATCATGCCATCTCGTTGGGCTTCACAATCTTCCATATGTGGTGTCACATCTAGTTGCACAATCACATTTGGTTGAGTCTTCTTAGCTGGTAACAGTTTATCAGACTTTAATGAGTTCTTAGTGGAACAATCTGGTAATAACTCCCATTCAAAGCAGTCTTGAACTGTGTCATCTTCTGGTATTCCTCTGGGACATTTGATAGGATGCTGTATGAATGGTACACTGTCATGGAATTAAGTCAATCCTTCTTACAGAAATGCTCCCTGTTTCAGTAGATAATCTCTAGGTACAACAATACAAGGGGGTGCAGCTCTTCTAACTACTCTAGTGTGTTGCTACTCTGAGTATTTGTCAACTTTTTTTTGTACTCTTACTATTTATCTTGTACATAAAGATGCTAAACCAGTTGCTGTTTTCGCAGAGCAGAACTTTTTTTTTGAACTTTTTGCCAAACTTCTTTCACATTGGATATACCATCGGGCTGAAACAACACTGAAGACACTGACAGTTTTGTCTTGAGTCTTCTTTCCATCAATAACTGCAAATAATGTAACCCGTGGGAGCACTTTGATTCTCTAGTACAGATAAGTAAGCATCTTTGCTTCGCAGAAGCAGCATACTTTGTCAAGATGTTCTTAACACCTTGAACTGCTCTTTTAATTTGATCATTAGACTGTAAGACCTGCATTAATATACTTAAATTCCAGTTCTTGTTTATATTTATACAGTTGTTGACACACAAACTGAGGACATTATCAGAGATAAGTTTATCAGAAGTTGTGTCTGGAGAATATTATTTCTAAGTAACATGATGACCAAATTAAGGAAGTGCCTCTCATTTTAATTAGTTCAGTATACTTTTAATAGTAATTCTTGTGAATTAATGCAGGGCATTAAACTAAAACATACCAGTAGCAATTAAAGTGAAACAAGTCATTAGCAAGTTTGTTCCATGATCTTTCTGGAACTTCAGGCAGAATTTCTTCCTTTGTATTACTTTTGGTAAACATATTACACACTTGACAATTCTCCTTTTTTAAAACATCATATTTAATCAAAAATTTAGTCAGAGTAAAAACAATGCAAAAAGATGAAAACAACAACAGCAATAACACAGCCAAATACAAAATGAATAACATCAAAGTCCTCTAGCATTGTGACCATTAGAACGTTGTCAGAGTAATGCAAACGTATAACAATGACATTGTGATTGATATGAACTTCTCTCCAGATGATCAACACAAATCCAATAAAGGTACAAACATGTTTGTCTCTGGCAAAGGATGCATTAAGAATCAGCTTATATGGACAGCAGAAGAAGGGATTCAAACTTAGAAGTAAATGGAGAATGCAAAACAACCATGGAGATACAGTTCAATGAGGCAACATGCTTAGTGTATATCTATCTGTAGACATGGATGTTTTTTGGCAAACTACAAACATTTCTGCGAAAATTCCTATGCATAAAGTTACAGCAGGTGTTTGTAAAACTGTTCAAATTCTTTAAAGAAATGTCCGCTCTTTTGATTCAGTGTTTTGTTGTATAGAATGTAACTCTAGTTATCTGATGAGACACTGCTTGCCAAAATGTAACAATTTGTTCTCTCTGCTTATACATTTCCAAACTATGCTGCATGAAGTTTCTGACGCATGTTGTCTCTAAACTGAATAAGTATAATGTTTGTATTTTATTTGAGCAACTGTCTTTGCACATGGTTAGAGTAACCATGAAATGTACAATACAACTGAAGCTGTGGCTACTGCATATCCCAGAGTAACCATTGAATGATGTCCAAACCAATTAAATATCCCAGAGTAACTAATGGATGATGCCCCAACAAACTACATGGTTAGTATCATCATCATGGAATGCATAATACAACTGCATTTCTGTCTTCTGCATATCTCAGAGTACCTATTGGATGAAGTTCCAACCAACTATGTATCCTAGAGTAACTGTTCGATGAAGCTACAACCAACTATGTATCCCAGAAAAACTATCAGTTGATACTCCAACGAGACTAGACAAACACAACCAGGAAAACCTCAATGTGATGAAAGAAAAATTAAATAGATGTGTTCTCCCACCCCTTCCCACATTCCAATATATATATATTTTGAAGGTAAACCTATATAAATATATATATATATATATATATATATATATATATATATATATATATTTATATAGGTTTACCTTCAAAATGTTGAATGCACATAGTTGAATGTGCACAATGCCAAAATGTTTCCCCGAAATCTGTACAGCCGAAATTTCAGAAAGCCAAAAAAAAATCCGGACATCGACATTATATATGTGTGTGTGTGTGTCTGTGTGTGTGTGTGTGTGTGTGTGTGTGTGTGTGTGTCTGTGTGTCTGTGTGTGTGTGTACGTGGGATCCCTTTTAAATCTTGAAAGTCTGAAAGATGGACTTTCAGTATCTCGAGATGGAAATATCGAAAGTGCAGTTATTTGAAACTGCACTTTCCTGAGTTTTATATTACCGAATCTGCTTTTGGTGTTTTGTGTTGTAGTTTGTGTTCTTGGTGCATTGTGGTCTGGGAGTTAGACATTGTGGAGGATGGGTGGTTGTGTATGGAGATTCAAGTAGGTTGTAAGTGTTTAAGGGTTTTGGGAAGAGTTTTTTTGTTTTTTAGTTGTGTGGGAAATTTTGGGAGTTGGATGGGTTAGTTAGGTGAGTGTGTGTGGGTCTGTTAATGTTGGAGGCGATGTGTTTTTTGAATGTGTAGTATGTGCGTTTTTCATATGTACGTGTGATGGCGTGTGAAGTAAGTGTAGGGTGCATAATGGTAGTTTTTTTTTGTTATTTTGTGGTAGTGCGACCTTGAAGTTGGTATATATAAGTAGCGAGGGTGTGGGGGGGGGTGCTACTTGGTGTGTGTGCATTTAGTTGCTTAGTTACGGTGTAGGGGGGAGTTGTTTGTGATGTTGTGGTGGAGGTCATATTAAAAAACCTGAACGTTGCTTGGTGAAAATTCGGATTTATGAATTTAGTGACATTCGCTTTTTAATATTTTGGTATAGTGGGTGTTTGGTGTTTAGGTCTCGAGATACTGAAAGTTGGTCTTTCAGTATTTTGAGATTTAAAAGTAGACCTATATATATATATATATATATATGTGTGTGTGTGTGTGTGTGTGTGTGTGTGTGTGTGTGTGTGTGTGTGTGTAGATATATATATATATATATATATATATATATATATATATATATAAATACACATATATATATATATATATATATATATATATGTATATGGGTCCTAGTCTGAGCATTGAAAGTATGTTAAATCGAAACGTACTACAGCAAACTTACTTTCGCGAAAGTGCATTTTAGCGAAAATACACTTTCGCAAAAAAAAAGAAAAAAAATACACGCAGTTTTCATGTAGATTTAGTTGTACATCAACAGGTACTGTTGATTGTACAACTAAGCAATCTGTTGCTTAGATCATGGTACAGCGAGGATAAGGGAATACTCCCTTTTCCCCACTGTAGTGCAATCTCAGAGTGAGAATATTAAAATAGGGGGTGTGGGGGCACAGGGGGGCTTACCAACCTGCATAAATGTGAGTAGTGTTTTATTTTTGTAGGTTTTTTGGCGTTTTTTTTTTTTTCGCGAAAGTGCATTTTCAATGAAATGCACTTTTGTGAAACTGTGTTCGCTGTAGTATGTTTTGATTTAACGTACTTTTGATGTAATAACATAGATCCATATATATATATATATATATATATATATATATATATATATATATATATATATATAAAACATAGTTTTTGTAATTTATTTGGTGTTTGTGTGGTTTATTTTGAAACTTCGATGTTCTGAACATCGATGTTCTGGTCTCGATGATCAGAACGTCGATGTTCTGAACATTCGATGTTTCAAAGTGAATCCATACACATATATGTACACTCAAAAAAGAGAAAAAGAGAAATCTCAATAACATAGTGAATCACTGCTGGTACTATAATAGGAACAGAGCTGATAACGATTTCCTATGAGAGATCCACAGTTGCTAGGTCGCATTTCATCCATTTGCCATTGATGATTCACATCCTCATCTACTTCACACTTCACCACCCACAGGAAAGCCAGTGAATTTGTAGTGGAGCTTTGTTGTTTTCATCAAGCTATCCTGACATCACATGTCTGTCAATAACTGCGTTTCAGTTATCAGTCTCTATACACTTCACACACCCTTGAAGCCTTTCTTTAGATATTTGTGGGTAGGTTTGTGCACAATGGTCAGGTTATTACACTTTTGTAAATTCAACAGCCTTCTTTGAAGATATAATGGTAATTTTTGCAGTGACTTCAGGAGAATCCTGTGCAATAGCTTATGATGTGTGTCAAATACAAATCTGTCTTCCATAAACATACTCAAGGAAGCTCTGACAGACGAACATTATGAAGAATGAACTTCAGTAAGTGAACTATGAGAAACTGGTTGATTTTGAGATATAAGTACCTGGCTGTAAACACAGTTAATTTTCTAAATCCAAAATACAATGACATTGTAGAAATGTGTTACTTTCTAAAGCTTCTTCTTCTTTCAGCTTTTTCCTGGTTAGGGGTCACCACAGCGGATAACCTGTCCGCTCATGATTGGCAGTGGAGTTTTACGGTGCCGAGGTGCCAGCCCAGCACTCATTGCCTCTATTACATATTAAATAAAAGGTCATCTTGCAAAAGCATGCCAGTGATATCACTATTTCAGACATTTAGGGCCATACAAATGGGATAATATATCATCCAGATCTTTTGGGCTTGCTTTCTGTAAATCATTGAAATCTTACACTTTAAAAAAAGTATGACCTTCGTGCATTCATATCATAGTTCATGATTTTATAGCCTGGACTTGTGAATGTCTGATTATGGCAGATAGGTTGAAATGGAAATAATGACTAGTAGTCATCATCCACTATAAAAACAATACTTTTTTTCCAGGACTGTTTAGGAAAGATACAATTAGTTATATAAGCATTTGGAAATTTTGGAGTACTGCTTAGGGAATATTTTACAAGTTAATTCTCTTGTGCGGCAGTTCAGTCTACACCAAAAAGTGCTTGATGACTGACTAATGATTGTAGAATTCTAAACTGGAGCGACAAATTATTGAAGAAGAAAGGGTAAAAATTAGACATGGAAAAAAGTAGAAATTATCGTATAACTGTTTATTCCAAAAATTAAGTACAACCTGAAAGAGTTTTCTTGAATGGAAAATTTACAAATAATTGTATTGATATCAATAGTTTGCTGCCAAAATATGAAGTGAACAGAAAGAAATACGGTTACAAGATGAACAACTATAAATGTCAAAAAAGGTGCAAACGTGGTTGAGCACCAGTTTTAAGAAAGACAGTAGATGGGAAGGCATTTTTTAAATGTTTCTTTCAAATACTTTCCTTCAAAGGCATGGAAAAGGTAATAATGTTAAAAAGAGCACTACGTAGATATCAATACTCAGAATTCAGCTGTAATTTATTGAACAGCAGAGAAAACTCATTATTCCACCATTCAATCATTTTGTTATTCAGACTTGTTATTATCATATTAAGTATTTATGTTCTGGAAAGGTAGGTGGAGTAAGTGACCAGAGGTTAGCTTTCATGAGTGACCAGTGGATGATACAGTGGATCATGACTTGGAAAAGAGACAAGCACATACTAGTTTTTTATCTGTTTATAGGTGTAAACAAGAAGGGAGAGTATGGATTGGTCCATATTGTGAAATAGCCAAATAGGGACCTATCAAAGAGAGTTTGAATATTTTTGATTGTGGAACCTAGGTTCTAACATGAGAACCATTTCATTATAGAGTTTACACATTAGACATTTTCTCTAACAGAAATAAAAATACTTACAGTTTATTCAATAACTTGGGAAAAGAGGGGCTTCAAAATTATGCAAGGAATACACATGCTATATGGAGATCTTTTTTTAAATAAGCAACATCTTTATTAAATTATCACATATGACATAGGCATCATACATTTATGTAAATGAAAACAAACCATACTGACAATTTTAGTTGCAAACATTATATATCACAAAACATATTGACATAATTTTAGTTACAAACATTATATATTACTTATAATCTATCCAGTCACTGTCAGTCAAACATTACGTAGATCATCCATTTCCTGACTTCTTTTAAACCGTATTCCTCCTCGGCATGCATTGTTCCCACAATTCCCAGTTTTCTATATAATCTGCTCCTACCCTTTTCTAAAGATTCAAGTTCTGGTTGTTTTATCTTTGTTACTATATTCATTACTTCTAGTAAAGTTGGTTTAGACTTTGGTTTCCATTTTTTAGTAATTGCTTTTTTATCGGCCAATATACTTAGACTCAGCAAGGCCTTACTATGTCTAGGCAATTCCAATTCTCATAGCTCAGAAAAATCATTTCCCTTGATACACTAATTTGCTCACCCAGTATCTCTGACAGAGCAGTCTGCAGTGGAATCATTCAAATCTGCCAACTCATTAGACTGTCAGAAAATATGTTACCAATTACCTTCTTCGCCATCATACCTCCAACATTTGCACTCTACTTGAGGAAATCTTCTTGGGAGTCTACTTAGGGCATAAAATACCTATGTAGCTATAGGGAGATCAGTTTTAGGGCATCCTTAGCAAAATAAATAATAAGCAAAGTCTGCTAATGTTATTAAAGTTAAGGCTCATAGAGCTCATAGAGAAAAATGCTTGAAGCAGTAAGCAGTAACAATGCTGACAAGTTAACAAAAACAGCCGCATGCATGAGAGAAGCTGATGAGGTTAAATTTGTATGGGGTAAAAGAACTGTTTAATATGAGTGAATTTCACGAAGAAAATGATCAACTTCATGAATAAGAAAATAATGCGACAATATGGAGGACAAATAGCTATAAAATAAGATTGGGTTTTGTCAAAAGGTGTTCTGGATTTCTTAGAATACTGGAAGTGTTGAGGTTAACACTGTGTACTAAGAAACTGAAAAAAGCACTAGTTTGCCGGTCATGGAGGAACAGACAAAACTGGTATCTAATTTTACAGAAATACTTCTAGACTAAAAAATGCATATAACTTTCAAAGACAGTCTGATTTCATAGAAATACTGCTGCTGAAGAATACATACAACAGTTAAAGACAATCAACGCTTGACATGTTTACTGTAAAAGCCTGTTAGAATTAAATTTAAATTAGGATAGTTTTTGACTCTGGATGGTCTCTGGGAGGGAATACAAATGGAGCACTGGTCCTCTGCCAGTAAAATGGGGTTTAAATAGGTTTTACTATTAGTAAAAATTCAGTTAAGAAGACAGTAGAAATGTTATAGATTCATATTTTCATACTTTGTTTTCATTAAGTGTTGAAAGATGATGAAGAACACATTTAAATTCCAATGTTCAGATTGGTAAGTTGCTAGGAAGTCATCAATGATTGTAATGTATCCCATCATTATCATACATGGTAGAATATAATATAGTCACTTATAATCTATCCAGTCATTGTCATATATATTGTAGTATAGAATATAACAACAGAATACTGCAGAGTTTGAGTAAGTAAATTGTTTTGGACTCTGGCATGAATTGGGTAACTTGACTACCATTATTTCTAATAAAAATTAGATTGAAACCTTTTGAATTAATGATTGGATGAGAGATGCCCATCAGATGTATAAATGAATGTTTGCAATAGCTAGTGTGGGAAGACAGTATTTATTTGGATACATTGTAAAGATATTTGCAATGTAATTTAGGTAAATAAAAACCACACACAAATTCTGCTGTTTAGAGTAGATCAGGAACAAAAGAAATTAAATGATCATGTGACTACAGATGGTATTTCAGGATGTTTGTCCTTTTTAAAATTAGATTTATTTATTTATTACATTTGGTAACTGCGGTAGTGCACTGATCAACTCTGATTAATTTCTGTCTAAGCCCAAGGTCAATAATAATACCATTAAAACAGAGTATATAATCTAACAAAAACACAAAGTGAGAATGAATAAAATACAAGTAACGTGCAATGCAAAAAATACAAAAATACACAAAACAGTAAAGTGAGAGGATAAAATTACACTGATAAAATGTATACATTTATGGATGGTGCAATGATGCAGTGGTAGTGTTGATGCCTCACAGCAAGAAGCTCTCCAGTTCAGTTCTTGGCTGGACTGTCTTCTGTGCAGAGTCTGCATGTCCTCCCTATGTTTGTGTGGGTTTTCTCTGGGTTCTTTGGTTTCCTCCCACATTATAAAGACATCATTTCTCCCCAGGCCTCCGCTGAAAATTGGCTTTGTTCCAAGTCGGACTTTCCTGGTAAACAAATGTTAAATAAATAAAAATAAATTCAAGTACAAAGCTTGCTTTACATTTAAGAAGATAAAGCAATATATATATAAGCTTGGTATATAGAAGTCCGAGGTGGGTGAACTTAAGCAATGGAAATTAACAGAGCACTTAGAGTTTAGGAGTTGTCTTAGATCAGGGGTGGGCAAACTTTTTGATTCGTGGGCCACATTGAGTTCTAACATTTGACAAAGGGGCCGGAACAGGAGCAGATAGATGGCATGCTTTGAAAACATCACCTCATTGGGGGAAAAATACACATCTTGGGATATGGAGAAAACATGTGCTTTAATTTCCAAAGAAAATGAAGAAAAGCATTACAATAAAATCTCTGACTTTGAAATGAGTCTTTAAACACTGAAAATCAAATAAATGACCATTTTATTTTAAAGCACTGAAAGTTCTGTTATCCTTCAGGATATCACCATCACTCTCCTCCTGACTGTCTTTTTTTTCAAAAACGGTAGGAGATGCAGATGTACTTGTCCTGTTCCTTTTATTTATTTTGTTTCCCCGGTGCCAAAAGTCAACAATGACCAGTGCAAGGATGAAAGAGTTGCAGCAAGTCAGTCTGTGAAGCATTATATTTGATCTGTGCGCACTGTTTATTTTAACAATGTGCGTATCACGGAGACACACACATTTTAATGGGAGCAGTGTTGTTGGTCTCCTTTTTTAGCCAGGGCATCAAAGTCTGGAGTTAGTTTTGTTGTGGCGATTCTCAGGATGGATCTGAGGTGTAGGTCTGTTAACTTGGATCAGTGGCTGGCTTTGTTGATGTTCATGACGCTGGAGGTCTGTTCACACACGAAGGGAGAGCCGAACAAAGCCAACATCATCTGCGCTTTTTGCCTTAGATTTGGAAACGTGGCATCATTGAGTGAAGCATAGAAGTCATTTAGTTTCAGAGAGCTGAACTTCTCTTTTAAGGCAGGGTCGGACTGAAGGTCGATCAGTTCGAGCTGAAGCTCCTCTGGAGCTGTTTCGGGGTCTTGTGACAGAGGAAAGGCCACCAATTGAACTGACTTGTCGATTTTGTCGAAATCCAAAAACCGACGGCAGAATTCTCCGTGCAGTGCATCCAGTGACTCACTGTATTTCTTTACTTTTGCTCCGGCCTCTTTCAGCGTGGCTAGTCTAGGAAAATGAGTGAATGACTTGTTCAAAATCTGCCTGGAGAATAAAGCCAGCTTGGATTTGAAGGCTTTCACGTTTGTGTACATGTCATGCACAAACTGCTCCTTCCCCTGCAGTTTCACGTTGAGCTCATTCAAGTGTGAAAATACGTCCGTAGCAAATGCAAAGTCACACATCCAGCTCTTGTTGCTCAGCTCAGGAAATTCATCAGTCTTCCCCTGCCACTACAAAAACACGCCAATCTCCTCTTTGAGCTCCCACACTCGTTGAAACACTTTGCCCAAACTCAACCAGCGGACACGGGAGTGATAAAGCAGGTCCTGGTGATCCGCATCAGTATCCTCCAGGAACGCAATGAACTGACGGTGCTGAAGTCCCTGTGCGCGTATGAAGTTGATGAGTTTCACCACAGGATTCACAACATGATTCAGCTGTAACACCGATTTACATAGAGATTCCTGGTGGATAATGCAGTGGAGGAAAATGACATATGGTCAGGGTTTTCATCTTTCACTTTATTCTGGATTCTCCTCAGCAGGCCAACGTTTTTTCCTGTTAAATTCGGAGATCCATCTGTGGTCACGTTAACAAGCTTACTTCATGTTTTCGATGGCAGCAGACACCCGTTCAAACAAGTCCTCTCCCTGTGTTTGTCCTTTCAGAGACTCCATTGTCAAAAACTCCTCCGTTATTTCAAAAGTTTTGTTGATTCCTCGGATAAAAATGAGGAGCTGAGCAGTGTCTTTGACATCGTTGCTTTCATCCAGTGCTAAAGAATAAAAAGTGAATGACTTCGCCTTTTTGTTTAATCTGCTGGTGATATCTTCATCTATTAGTTCCACACGGCGAGTCACTGTCTGCCGTGATAAACTGATTTTCTCAAATTTGTCTTTGGTCTCCGGGCACAAAATACCTGCTGTCTCTACCATACATTCTTTTAAAAACTCGCCCTCAGACAGTGGTTTGCTGGCCTTTGCTATTTTAAATGAAAGCATAAAACTGGCCTTGGTACTTGACTCTTGAATGGCAGTTTGACAGTGAAAAAAACTTTGCTGAGCCTTCAAATTAGCTGCCACCTTCTCAGCAGCAGCTTCCGTTCTTTTGTTGAGAGCTTGCTAGCATAATTAGCGTGCTTTGTGGCAAAGTGACGGCTAATATTATACTCTTTAAAAACCGCCACAGTTTCTTGGCATATCAGGCAAACAGCAGATGATCAGTGTTCAGTGAAAAAATATTTAGTTGTCCACTCCTTATTGAACACTCGACATTCTCTGTCCACTTTCCTTTTCTTGGGTCCGCTCATCTTCATAGAGGGGCGGTGGGTCAAAGGGTAAAGTGCAAACGTGGAGTAATAGGCCTACGCTTCACCTCAACAAAGTCAATATATCTAGAGTGCGCCATCTAGTGAGGAAACATCAGAAATGCAGGGGAAATAAAACATTAACAAGGTTAATTTATTAAATTTTTTCAAGTTTGGCGGGCCGAATCAAAACGTTTAACGGGCCGCATGTGGCCCCCGGGCCATAGTTTGCCCATGCCTGTCTTAGATTATTTGGGTGATGTGGTTGGCAGGGTTGCAGAAACATTTATGTTGATTGTCAAAAGGTGTTCTGGATTTCTTCGAATACTGGAAGTGTTGAGGTTAAGACTGTGTACTAAGAAACTGAAAAAAAGCACTAGTTTGCTGGTCATGGAGGAACAGAGAAAATTAGTATCTAATTTTACAGAAATACTTCTAGACTAAAAATGCATATAACTTTCAAAGACAGTCTGATTTCATAGAAATACTGCTGCTGAAGAATACATACAACAGTTAAAGACAATCAACGCTTGACATGTTTACTGTAAAAGCCTGTTAGAATTAAATTTAAATTAGGATAGTTTTTGACTCTGGATGGTCTCTGGGAGGGAATACAAATGGAGCACTGGTCCTCTGCCAGTAAAATGGGGTTTAAATAGGTTTTACTAGTAGTAAAAATTCAGTTAAGAAGACAGTAGAAGTGTTATAGATTCATATTTTCATACTTTGTTTTCATTAAGTGTTGAAAGATAATGAAGAACACATTTAAATTCCAATGTTCAGATTGGTAAGTTGCTAGGAAGTCATCAATGATTGTAATGTATCCCATCATTATCATACATGGTAGAATATAATATAGTCACTTATAATCTATCCTGTCATTGTCATATATATTGTAGTATAGAATATAACAACAGAATACTGCAGAGTTTGAGTAAGTAAATTGTTTTGGACTCTGGCATGAATTGGGTAAATTGACTACCATTATTTCTAATAAAAATTAGATTGAAACCTTTTGAATTAATGATTGGATGAGAGATGCCCATCAGATGTATAAATGAATGTTTGCAATAGCTAGTGTGGGAAGACAGTATTTATTTGGATACATTGTAAAGATATTTGCAGTGTAATTTAGGTAAATAAAAACCACACACAAATTCTGCTGTTTAGATTAGATCAGGAACAAAAGAAATTAAATGATCATGTGACTACAGATGGTATTTCAGGATGTTTGTCCTTTTTAAAATTAGATTTATTTATTTATTACATTTGGTAACTGCGGTAGTGCACTGATCAACTCTGATTAATTTCTGTCTAAGCCCAAGGTCAATAATAATACCATTAAAACAGAGTATATAATCTAACAAAAACACAAAGTGAGAATGAATAAAATACAAATAACGTGTAATGCAAAAAATACAAAAATACACAAAACAGTAAAGTGAGAGGATAAAATTACACTGATAAAATGTATACATTTATGGATGGTGCAATGATGCAGTGGTAGTGTTGATGCCTCACAGCAAGAAGCTCTCCAGTTCAGTTCTTGGCTGGGGTGTCTTCTGTGCAGAGTCCGCATGTCCTCCCTATGTTTGTGTGGGTTTTCTCTGGGTTCTTTGGTTTCCTCACACATTATAAAGACATCATTTCTCCCTGGGCCTCCGCTGAAAATTGGCTTTGTTCCAAGTCGGACTTTCCTGGTAAACAAATGTTAAATAAATAAAAATAAATTCAAGTACAAAGCTTGCTTTACGTTTAAGAAGATAAAGCAATATATATATAAGCTTGGTATATAGAAGTCCGAGGTGGGTGAACTTAAGCAATGGAAATTAACAGAGCACTTGGAGTTTAGGAGTTGTCTTAGATTATTTGGGTGATGTGGTTGGCTGGGTTGCAGAAACATTTACATTGATTAAGTCGATGAGATTTTAGTAGTCCATGGAACATGGAGTAAGATGAAGTATATTTAAATTTGGGTGGGAAGGACTCACGTAATCTGGGAACGAGAATTGAGGACCCATGGTGAGAGGTATGAAGTTTGGAAAGTGGGATTTGTGTTAAAGGACCAATATGATTCAAGATTCTGAGGTTGTATATCGGGACGTGTCTCATAAGTTTTGAGGTTAAAGGAGTAGTATCTGATACAGTTTTGATCCTAGAAATAGGTCTGCTTAGCTGGGAGACAGTTTTCTTTCTGTAGAGTTTTACAGTTATGTTCATTTCTGTAGAATGAGTGATAAATACATAAATTGTGTAGTCTAGTGTCTGAATAGTAGTGATGTTTTATCTGATGCTGCTGAGATAAGAGGGAGGCAGAATCTGAGTTGATGAAGTAGGATTCCTTTCCTTCTTGCAGCACTTCTTGGGTATGACAGAAAAGAAGATATGTTTTTTGCCCAGAATAGAGGGAGATTTAGTTTTTTATGTGTTTTTCTGTAGATGAATGTTGAAAATGAGCAAGGGGACAACCAGGGACCAAGGTACTTGAAGGAGGACACTTGCTCCATGGGAGAGTTGTTGTTTTCACTAGTTGGTATATTATTATAAAATCTGTAGAGCCTCTGATAAGTACCAAACAACACTGTTTTTGTTTTTGATCTGTTAAGAATGAGATTTTTCTTATTGAGCCATTCACTGAGGCAGCAGAAATAAGACTGCAGTTCATCTTGCAATCTAGCTAATGAGTGGTTAGCATGGTAGAGGGCAATGTCATCAGCATACCAAAGAAGACGAAGGTGAGAAAGATCCAGTGGGAATTTGGTGATGTATATAGAGACATTTTATTTATTTATTTGTATTTGTTTTCTAGGGTAGAGCACTGATCTCCCTGGACCTTTTTGAGACGCAGCCTAGAAGTGGTGCCTGGTTAAATGACTTGTTCAGAATCCCACAGTTAGGGAATGGAGGCTAAGGGAATTACATCTTGCACCACTGGACCACAGAAAACAGCTTGTTAACAGCTCCTTAATCCCATAAGCCAACTGCCAAACTCTAAGTCAACTGGCAGAGAATAATAGAGGAGAAAAGATTAGAGCCTTGAGGAACTTTGAATAGATGGGGGAGTGTCGGAGCTACTGAAGTTAAAGCTAACTGTGAAATGTCTGTCTGTAAGATAGCTCTGGAACTAAGGATTGGCATCTGGGCTGATGCCTAGTTCAGTCAGGTAAAGTATGAGGGAGAAGTGGTTAACTAAATTGAAGGCCCTGATGATATCTATGGACATGGATGCAGCTAGCACGCCCTTACCGATTGACATGAGAATGTCCTCTGTGAGTGTTCATATGGCTGTAGAAGTGTTCCTTTTTGACCAGAACCCATATTGTTTATGAGAGAGAGAAGATGATATTTTGAGATATAATCTTTATGTTGGAGGTAGACAGCTTTTTCAAAGATCTTGCACAAAGTTGGAAGAATAGAGATTGGGTGAATAGTGGCAGGGGAGTGTGATATGTTTTTGTTTGGGAAGTGGATTTACTATGGCAGTTTTCCAGATATTAGGCATGGCATTGAGACAGAGGTTAAATATGTGTTGTAGAGGTTTTACAATGTCTTGCCAGTGATACTGAACCAAGGATGGAGGCTGTCGATACCTGGAGGTCTATCCAGTTATATTTCTTGTAGTAGTGGTATGATATCTTTGGATAAGAGCCATCTGAAATGGAAGATAGGATGACATTTAGAAGTGGTGGGTTGGGGTATCTCGCACAGCTGCGGCGGTCTAGAGAGGCAGTTTTGGAAATCATCTGCTGATACAGGAGAGGAAGTAGTGTGATTTGAGTGTGGTAGATTGTGATTTGAGTGTGGTAGATTGTGTCCAGTGAGGTTATGAAGAAGTCTTCTACAGGGAGCTGAAAGTACTCTCTATAAATAGTTGCCCTTATTGCTGTTAAAGACCTGGTGTCATTATTTTTAATCTTGGTAAGATAACAAAGAATAAGAAAAACTGAGTCTGTAAAAAACTGGTGAACCAATGTTACTAATTTTGTGTTGTATTTTTCAGATGTTCTATATCTCTTATAGTTTCCTTCTTTTTATATTCCATTGGTGGCTTCCGGAATACTACACTGCTGCTGCTAATTTGACATACTAATGGAAAAGATATATCAGACCAGTTAATTATTAATATAAAATAAAAAAATGACTAATATTTTCATCTCTCCAACTAAGTATAGAATTACTATAATTTGCATCATCCCTTTATTAATCAGATTTCAGAGTGATCCAAAAACATAAGACAGCATGGGAAATATTTTATCCTGGAGTCTTATAACAAAGCAACATTATGTATGCAGACATCCCAAGTGACACATTGATCCATGATGGTAGGGGACTTGAAATGCTTTATAGAAGTCAGTATCCCTCTTTTATGTAGAGAAATAATAAACATGGCAAAAAACAACACCTAGCATGTAGTCAATAAAATGCTCTTCATAAGACAGTACTCTAGAATGTGTAATGATATGGTAAGAGAATATTTACAATAGCTTAATGGACTTTAAAGACCTTATGATAGCAGAATTTATACTGTGTCTTATAACAAAGAATATTTGCAAGTTAATACTGATAGTTAATGTCCTTACTGTAACTGCCACACTAGTCAGAGTGCCTAAATTCTCTGCAGTACAGTTGGAGGCCCTGTTATTAAACACATAATTTCTTAAGGAAGACCATATTGCAAAAATAATTGTCAGGCAGACTATTTATTTAAGAATTCTTGCATTGCTTGGACCGGGGCTTTATTTAAAATAAGTCCTACTGGAATTAGACTACTGATTATGTTTCTGGCTCACATTATTTTATTTCTTGTGTTTTATGTATAGAAAAATTACAAAAAAATGATGGCTTCATCACACAGCCAAGCATAGCACATGCACACACATCACATAGCCATGGGGCAACACACACACACACACACACACACACACACACACACACACACACACACACACACACACACACACACACACACACACACACACTTATGTAGAGGTCCTCAATAAAAACTTACCTAAACAGCAGACACTTCCAAAACACACTCACGAACACTCCATACACAACACCAATCACATCACACACAGCAGACAACACACCAATGTCTCAAAAACAGAACCCGTAAGGCAAAACAATAAACCATCACAACCCATAAGACATAAAAATAAAACAAACATACTAGTCATTGGTAACTCAGTTGTAAGACACACCAAAGTGCCCCTCACCAGGCTCAACAAGGAGAAGGTCAATGGTCAGTTATCTGTCTGGTGCCAGACTCCACCACATCACGCATGCACTTAAGTCTCTTCACAACAAGTGCAAGTACAACTCTGTCGTTGTCCATGTTGGTGAGAATGACTTGGGACTTACCTCACTGGACTATATGAGGAGAGACATGATTGAGCTCTTAGAGTATGTGTCCCAGGCAGGTATGACTAGCCCTAAGCAGCATCCTACCTTCATCAAGAATGATACCACAATACCAACAAAAAATAATTGACTTGAACAATTGGCTTATTTTCTGGTGTCACTGCAGTATAAAAACAGCAGCGAGGTAATGAAACTGAAGATGCTTACTTGTTTTAGTAAACATTTCCACCGGAGCTGTACTGATTCTTTGCATTGTTTTTTTCATTATATTTCTGGTGTCATTCCAAGGGGATCCAGTATCTGTCTTCCTGGGATGACATGGTCAACAGGCCTTGATGCTTTGCCAAAGATGGCCTCTACCTGTCACCATTAGATTTCCGGATCCTGGCAAAGGCTCTCACCTCCCCCATTGTGCCTTTTTTAGGCAATGTCCCAAAGATAAATCTTCCAACATAAAAGATCTGTCAAAAAGCAAACTGAAGGTCATGTTGCTTAATGCTAGGAGCCTTAACATGAAAATGCACTCACTGGAGGTTCTCCTTGCATTGAAATATGCCAATGTCTGTGAGGTCACGGAAACCTGGTTCAGAGCTGCGGAGAGCACCCCTCCCTTACCAGGCTATACCTCATTCCACACATTCTGACCTCATAATGAGGTTGGGAAGACTAAGGGTGGTGGAGTCTCTGTCTTTATTAAGGACAGTCATGCCTCCAGACTGGTTTGCCAGCATAATGGACTGGAACTACTCCAGGTGCAACTGACAGTTGGCAAGACACCCATCCAAGTTATAGCCAGCTATAGACCCCCCCTCCATGACTCAGGATACCCATTCCTCTTTCCTGGATCTACTTGACTCCATCAAGGTACCCTGTGGTGACTTCAACTACCCCACCATAGACTGGGTGAACTATTCCTGCACTAATGCACTCACTCAATGATTCCTTGACTTCATCAGTTCTAATGCACTAGACCAGCTTGTCTCATCCCCCACAAGGGGAGATAACATTCTGGACTTGGTTCTCACCAACATGAGTGACTGCTGCACCACTCCCATAGTATGTTCTTCCCTGGTGATATCAGATCATCGGACTGTCTCATTCAAAGTTTATATCCCCCCACCCCCAACTGTAATTAAGCTGACTACAACCTCCTAAGTGAGGGTATCTGTAGCTTCACACCACCGCCACCCTCAGAGGATGCAGACAACTATGCTGAACAGTATGCCAATGCAGTATGCAAGCACCTGTACAACTGCATAGACTCAACCATACCCAATAGAACTAAAACCTGTCCTCAAGGAAATACAAACCTGTTTGGTGGACATCCTCTTTCAACAGGCTTTACAACAAAAGGAAGAAACGGTTGTCCAAGGGTAAAAAGGAACATATTCCAAATCAGAAAAATGCCATCCTTAGCCTCAACAAGCAAATTAGATCACTAGTGAAAGCCTCCAAAGCCAATTATGAATCAAAATTCACCTCTGAAACAAAGGGAAACCACAAAACCTTCTTCAGTTACTTCAGGAATCTGCATAGCAAAGCCTAGGTTTTTTTCCGAATAAGTACTTAACAGTATCATTTACACCAATCCTGTTGACTTAGCCAACCTGTTAGCAGATAGGTTCAGCGCAAACTTCACACCCCATCCCCCTCCAAAGGCCCTTTTCACATCCCGATACTTGTCCTGCACCTCACATCTCCATACATCAAGTGCTTAAGGCCCTATACAAGTAAAGAACACAGTTTCCATGGGACCTGATAGTATCCCAGGCTGTATTCTGCACCATCCCCAGCAAGAACTGGCTTTGCCATTGAGCACACTATTTAACCACAGCCTAAGTACAGGCTTCATTCCAGCAGAGTGGAGAACTGCCAATGTCATCCCTTTGCACAAAGGTGGTGCCACTACTGACCCTGGAAACTATCACCCAATTAGCTTGACAAGTCTGATCTGTAAAGCCATGGAGAATATTATTATGGATCTCATAAACAGGGACATAGGCAATCTCCAAGCAGTTGAACCCATCCAGTTCGTATTCGTCAAGGGGAGATCTTGCCTGTTGAACCTGGATGACTTCTTTGAGACTGTCACAAAGGCCCTGGATGAGGGAAAATCAGTACATACAGCTTACCTTGACCTGGCCAAGGCCTTTGACACAATTCTCCACTCAGGCATTATCGAAAAGCTAACACACCTTGGCGTAAATCCCTATCTCATCAGGTGGGTGGCCAACTGGTTCACAGGCAGGACCCTGTCACTAGTGGAGTTCCCCAGGGATCTATCCTGGGACCCCTACTTTTTGGCATCTACTTCTCAGAGGTCCAGGCAAAGACAAAAGGCCTGTGGCTGACCAAGTTTGTGGATGACTGTAAGTTGGGTGTTGTCCTTAACTCCCCAAATGATGTTAACATACTGCAAGAGGGTCTCACAGCAACTAATGATTGGTGCCAAAGTCATGGCCTCAATGTATCATCATACCATTCATCAAAAACATGGCCCCTACTGATTACCACATTAATGGCAACTCCCTAAGCACACAACTTGTGGTGAGAGACCTGGGAACTCAGGTTGATGATAACCTCACATTCGACCATCATGTAGCAACATTGGCCAGAAAAGCCTTTTACTTGGTTCATCTCAAAAGTAAAGGGGTTACATCCAGAAAAATGGAGGTTATTACCTCTCTATATTCTTTCCTCATTAGACTAATAATTGAGTATAACACCCCGTTTGGTATGTACTTGTCCAAACATCTGCACCAACTGGAAAGGCCACTGAAATACCTCACAAAGAGAATCCATGGTCTCCAACACCTGTCCTGTTTGGACAGGCTCAAATCACTATCACTCTATTCAATATTGTACAGATTGCTCTGGGGTGATCTGTGTCTTGCCTACAAGGCAATCTCAGACCCTGCCCTACTAGAGATGCAAAATATCCATAAGTAAAACTCCTCACGCATTACCCTCTTGAAACGCCTGAATCTAATGTGCAACATCAACAAAACTTGCTGGAGAGACAGGTTTGTCTCCCAGAGGCTGCCCCATCTCTAGAACAGACTTCCCATACACATCAAACAGAGCACCTTGCTGATCCTGTTCAAGCGCAACCTTGATGAGTGGATGGAAAACCACAAATTTGTCCCAGGGGTTCCACCTGTGTCCCTCACTGACAGGGGCAAAAGGTGCTGACTGAGGTTTCTTTTTGGGGATAAACTCTTGTCTAGGCTTGTAAGGGCTACAGGGCCATTAGCCTAGTAACCTCCTATGATCCTATGATTTAGCTGGGATACAATAGTAGATTCTCAGTGGCAATTATAGGTATCCAAAAGGGATTAAGGAGTTGTACCTGGAAATAACAGAAGTAAAATGACAAAACTTTTGCATGTACTATAATATAACATGTAACTATTACAAAATGAAGGAAACATCATTTCACAAAAGTGCATCACTGATACAAGTAATTCATGTAGTGAGGACTGCATAGATAATCTATTGCTTTACTCACTGTTATGTAATGCTTTGTAAAGATTTGTAATGTATTAAGTCTGATCATGTTGTCATTTTGCAGTTTATTTACATAATTCATGGAAGGCACAGTAGCAAAGTAACAGTGCCGCCTTGCAGGAAGAGATTCTTGGGTTTGATTCTAAGCTGGGGTGCCATCGGTGTGGTGTCTGCATGTCTTCTCTGCATCTACCTGGGCTTTTTCTGGGTGCTCTGGATTTTCTGCCACCTCTCAAAAGACACGCAGTAGCCAAACTGGCATTATTAAAATAGTCCATAAATGTGCTGGTGAGTGCTGCCTGCTTGCTCCCATTGGAGACAATGGGACAGAAAAATAGCACAGTGGGCAAGATGTAAGGGAGGGGTTTTACAGTGTGCACCACTGTAGAGGTGGAAACTCTCCTAGCAACATCAGTTGGTATTTCCACGTGCAGCTATCTCATAATCCAGTGTGATGAGGAAATTAAAGAATTACAGAACTTAGACAGAGAACAACCAGCCACAGTATAATGGCCTCTACACGTCCACTCCCCTTCTCAGTTCAGAAGTAACCATTATTACTGTTGTCTTATTATTGCCATTACTTTAGATTTTGGATATGTAAATACATCCCTTAAGCCTGTGAAAAAGCATGTGGCTAAAGAAGGACAAGAATGGGCATAAGAAAGTGAGATGAAAGAATATAACAAGTTAACTAGAAGCACGCCAAGTCTACGAACCACAGAACCACAAAACTAATAATCAAAACATGAAGACTATCAGATAAATCCTTCAAATGTTCTATGGTTTAGTGTTTTTGTCTCATGTAAAATCAGGGACTTCATCAAAATCTAAGACCATAAAAATGGTATTTTCTAAGATACACAAGATTCACCAATCAACAATCAGAACACAGTAATCATTTAAAGTCACATGACAAATATAAAACCAACTGCAATTTGTTAAAAACAATAAGAGAGTTTATGAGGAACAAAATGTTAAAATGGCTCACGGTAGTACAGTGCTGTACTTCTTTTTTTTTCTGAAGTGTATAAGTGACATGTATTTGATGCCATCAAGAGACTCGAAATGAAGAGAGTCAATGAGGGACTCTGCCTAACCTGGACTGGGATTTTATTCCAGAGTGAAGGGAGCCTCTGGGTTATGAATCTGTCCCTCCAGCATGTCCTATTTATTTCAGTGCTGAGGTTCAAGTCTCTCGAGCGAGCTCGATGGGATTTGGATTTTCTAAGGTGCAGCATGTCCATTAATTCCGGGTTGGACATGGCTTTATACGTCAGGCACAGATCGCCTCTGAACAGGCGGTATGCCACTGAGTAGAGCTGGAGTTTCTTTAACCGGGCAGCATATGGCATCTGTTTGAGCCCTTTGATCCTCTTGGTGAGGTAGTTTTGGGGTCTTTCCAGTTGCTGCAGGTGTCTGGTAAGGTACATCCCAAAAGGGCATTGTACTCAATTATAGGCCTGATGAGGGATGAGTAAAGAGGCATGATGACCTCCCCTGATCTAGATGTGAATCCCTTCATGATTAGGTGGGCTATATAAAATGTTTTTCTAACCACTTTGGCCACGTGGTTGTCAAATGAGAGATTGCTATCAACTTGGGTCCCCAGGTCCCTAATTACTTCTTCTGTACTTAATGGATTACCACCTATGTGGTAATTTGTGGGCACTTTGTTTTTGCCAAAGGGGATGACTATACACTTTTTGGCATTTAGCTTAAGGCCATGGCTCTGGCACCAGTTATCTGTTTCTAAGAGGCCCTTTTGGAGGATGCTTGTGTCGGCTGGAGAGTCGATAATGGCGCCCAGTTTGCAGTCATCTGTGAACTTGGTCAGCCACAGTCCTTCCGTGCTGGCCTGTACATCAGAGAAATATATACCGAACAAGAGAGGTCCCAGGACTGAGCCTTGTGGGACACCACTTGTATCTGGTTTGGAGTCTGACATGACTCCAGCAATTCTAACCATGTGGGTTCTGTCCTTGAGCCAGTTTACAATCCATCTAGTGACATAGGGGTTTATATTTATGCTGGTGAGCTCATCTATAATGCCCGAGTGGGGTATTGTATCGAAGGCTTTTGTGAGGTCCAAGTAGGCTGTGTGGACCACCTTCCTCTCGTCAATGGCCTTGGTGACTGTTTCAAAGAAATCAACCAGGTTTAAGAGGCAGGATCTGCCCTTAACAAAGCCAAACTGGATAGGATCCAGTGGTCTGTAGGTCCCCAATATCTTTATTTATGAGGTCCATGATGATCCTTTCCATAGCTTTGCAGACCAAGCTAGTCAGGCTTATGGGGCGATAGTTTCCAGGATCCGTTGAAGCACCACCCTTATGGAGAGGGACCACTGTTGCTGTACGCCACTCTTTTAGCACATATCCTGTAGTAAGGCTGAGATTGAACAGTAGTTTTATGTTTGGGTTTAGCTCTTCTTGGAGTTCATGTAGGATGCATGGTCCCATTGATGCTGTGTTTTTTGCTTTGGAGAGGGCGGCTCTTACCTTTGCATCTGAGATGTCAGGGGGGCAGCACTCTGCTGGGATAGATATTTGCCCTTTTGGTGGGGAGGGGGAGAGAAGTTTGCGCTGAACCTGTCAGCTAGGATATTGGCAATGTCTGTGGGTTTGGTGTATTTTTTGTCATTTTGGACTAATTCTGAGCATATCTGGGAATTACCACCCAGGTTCCTAACATAACTAAAGAAAGCCTTGTGATTATCCTTAGTGTCCTGTGCAATTTTTCTCTCGAAGCTGGCCTTAGACAATTTTATGAGTGCCCGTAGTTTTTTGCTAATACTGATCAGTGATGCCTTCCCTTTTTGGGATTTTCCTCCTTCTATTGTATAGTTTGTTTATGGCTAGGGTCCACCAGACAGGACATCTGCCTTTGGAGGATTGGGTCTTGGTTTTATTTGGGATCGCATGATCCATGCATTCCTGAAGGTGTTCATAGAATGCATTTATAAAGGATTCTGCGGTCTGGGCCGTATTTTCCACAGGCCCGGGGGCTTTGAAGGATTCCACCTTGGTTTTGAGGAGTGTGAAATTTGCATTAGAGAAGTTTTTCACTGGGGTTTTCAGGGCAGGGGGTGGAGTCGGGATGTGAATATCCAGTGAGATTAGTTTATGGTCTGATCTTACCAATGAGGGATACACTTCTGGTCTGGAGCATAGAGTCCCCATGTTGGTGATGATCAGGTCCAGTATGTTTTCCCCTCTTGTGGGAGTGGTAACAAGTTGTTCCATAGCATTTGAGTTTATAAATTCTAGGAACCTTTGGGCTAGGGTGTTGGAGCTAGAGTAATGCTCCCAGTCTATGTTTGGGTAGTTGAAGTCGCCCAATATAATGGTGTTTGGAGAGACCTTCATATTTTCCAATGTTCTCAGGAAGGCTGAGTGGGGTTCCTGGGTTTGGGAGGGTGGTCTGTAGCAGGCTATAAACTGGAAGGCAGTTTTACCCACTGTTAGTTGCACATGGATAGTCTCTGATGCTTCGTGCTTTGCCACCAACCTGGAGGTGTGGGTATCTTTGATGAATATCGATACTCCCTCTCCTTTTGTGGTTCGGTCCAAGTTTTGGGGCCGAAAAGCATGGTATGAGGTATAACTTGGTAGTGCTGGGGTGCTCTCAGGAGCCCTGAACCAGGTTTCTGTTAATGGTGAGGAAAGCATTCTTGCTCTTCCCTTTAACATGATACACGTGAAATCTAGTCATATCTCTAATGCCTGCTTGTATGCATGAGCTACTGCACTGATATCGGCACATCATAAAATTCTTGCTAGAAAAATTCAATTTTGGTGGGACTTGAGAGCAAGGGTGAGGTATTGTCTAGTTTCAGATAGAAAAACTCCAGAACTGTCACCAGAACTTTTAAATCAGTTTACAGAGTGCTTTTGGCAGCTTTTATCTTTTCAGTGTTTTTTTACTTATACTGGGCTGTCTCATAGTTTTTAGCGTTATTGTCTAGTTTCAGCAAACTGAAAGCTTGGCAAATAGAAGATGAACTACTTCTGTGTTCTTATGTATGCATAAGTTCGGAGCACAGCACAGCACAGAGCCCTTCCATTTCTAGAATGAAATGCTTTCAAAAACTGAAGAGATCAAAGCAAGAAAAGCAAGACAAATTCTTGCTAATGACTGCAGAAGCAAAGTGGTAAGGATGACACTGACAAACCTGCTGCATCTGAGAAGAAAAGCAAAAATACTGTTACTGAATAAGCCATTTGAAAGAAGGACTGGAATAGGAAGAAGCCAAGAGAGTCCCACATTTGAATAGGCATGTCTCCTTTTGTGAGTCCTTAATTTACTTATACTTGGGAATGTAAAATAAAGTTTCAGTTTTTTATGGTCCTCACCTATTTGAGAAGGCTATTGAACCAAGTAAGCTGAACTTTTCTCTGCCTAAAAAAGTGGCACTGAGCTTAGTTAAATCACTCACAGCTGCTGCAAAGAGTATTTTAGAAAGGCCAACACAGAGCATGTTGAAGTGTGAAAAGATATTTCAATTCCAACAATGTGGCATGTGGATTGGGCATGGTTATATTAAGTAAAGAAGGCATGAGGAATAATATGGGTGCAGTGAGAGCTGTAGTTGCTATTTGTTGATGCTTTTCTTTTCTATAGCCCCTACTGAACAATTTGCTCCATTTACTAGAGGCAAGAGCCAGGGAAGTGAAAATAAATGCCACCATACTAGGGTATTGCTCTGAACTTGCCTCTGTAGCTCATCCTCACCAATATGAGCATGCAGATCCCTCAGACCCATCAAAAATTTTGATTAGGTTTTTGTCTAAGCTTATAACTGACTGTGATGATAGGAGGTACTGTCAGCCATGCCAGGAGAAGTAGGGCAGTGGATATGTGACATGTGCCAGCACAGTTAACTGGAATTTTGTAAATAATTATATGTCATTTGTATATCAAACTGATTTGTACAGATGCTTGTGCTGAGAATGCATCTGTGAGGTTTGCTTGTCTTGAAATGTATCAACAATGTGTCCTGATGGAGGGAAAAGAAATGTACATGTATTACTGCAACTGAATTAAATGTATACATTGTAATGGCATATACTGGAAGGGAAGAGTTAATCCACTTTACTCTGAAAAAATATTCTGGAAATTAAATTACTGTTTGGATTAAGACATAAATATGTTACCCTACAGTTTTGAATGGAGCCAGAGATGCAATGTCAGAGAATAGGTTGTAACTCCTGTAGGAAGAGTGGAATGATGTTATGGCTTTATGACTTCCAGCAACTACACCACATCTGAGCAAAGCTCAATCTGTGTGTATGGTAACACATAGGTGCTAAAATCCTGTCAGCTTCTAGTGATTGGGGATAGTAAGGGAAAAAGAGTCAGATGACCAGATGTGTGTGATGTCATTCTGTACAAAAATAATATTTTAATATTAGAGGAGACTGAAGTCTCAGAAGCAATCTGTATTCTGTCGTAGATCTGACAACAAGGACCACTCACCCACTTTATCATTGCCTTGCTTTATTCAGTAAGTAGGGACAGTAATTCTTTTAGTCAATCAGGAATAGATAGTAACACTAGCTAAATACTGTTTTTCCTACTACTTAGTTAAAATATCCATCAGTGTTATTTTTAATATTTTCTGTGACTGAAACTATGTTTACTGTAAATAGATATTTAATATTTTCTTGTTTGTTTATTATTTATTATTAAATACATTTAATCTTTTCATTATGGCTGGTCCTTTTTAGAAAATATTTAAGCTTTGAGAGTATTTGCATATATTTATTTGGTGATAACTGTAGCCACTCCTGAAAGTCTTGCTGTTTGGTCAACATTACCATTTGTATTAATATTAATTTCACTTAGTATAATTGGGTACCCTTGTAAGAGCCTTAAAGTAGCTGGCAGGGGTTCTGATGTCAGTGATAACTGCCTTATAGTCTGGGCAGAAGGGGGCACAGCAGTTGAATCTGTGCCAGCCTTTCCCAGGTGTGTGTGTGTGTGTGCGTGTGTGCGTGCGTGTGTGTGTGTATGTGTGTGTGCAAATCAAATCTCAAAGAGAGTGTGTGTGTGTGTGTGTGTGTGTGTGTGTGTGTGTGTGTGTGTGTGTGTGTGTGTGTGTATGTGTTTGTCAGCTGCTTGGAGCATGGACACAAAGCACTGGTTTCACAGAGAGGGTATGGGAGGACTTAGCCTAGAACCCCAGTTAAGAACGCAACTCTGGAACCCCAGTTAAGAACCCAACTCTAAGCTGTGCCAGTGGGGAGTTTTACTGGGGATCTGGGCAGATATAGGGAGGAACCAGCCTCTGGACTGACTGTGTTCCATGGGTGCTCTTAAGGGTAATTGTGCTTGATAAAGAAAAGGTCTGTGTCTGGAAATACTGAGTGGATCCATTTGTATTCCAAATGAATGTCCCTCTCCAGTGTCAGCGGTGAGGATTCAGGCTTCTTGATTACTGTCCCAGAGTGGGGATGTCACACTGACAATAAGAGGTGTGTCCCCTGCCTATTTCTTGTTCAGCTCCCTCTGCAAATCCATCATTCTTTACTGCTGTGCACTGCAGGAGGAGTAGAGAATTAATTCATCAACCTGCTAAGATCTACGAACCTGTCATAGCCATGCATTTCCTCCTTCACCCTTTTGTCCTCCTGGCACACTGACTACTAGCTACACATTCAGACCTAGACTACCTGCATTTCAGACCAACTTGCTATTTCTACACAAGTAGTCCTGTTGGATTTTGCTTGTCAACACTAGGTGTGCCAATTTACCCTGCAGTTACAAGACTCCTAAGTAACATGCACCTTGAAGACTGCAATCATACAAGAAACAGGAGAAAGTTAATCTTTTCTTTCTGCTGTATAAGAGAAAGAACTGAGAGATATAGTAATTTTTTAAGAAGCTGCTAGCTTTTTATCAGCCTAGTAGCTGGCAAAATTCTGAGAGGCAGTTCAGTCACTGTCTTTTGGATTTTTCTTTCCTACTCCCTAGCATTAGACCTCGGTCGAGGTTAAGGAATGATATATCTATATACATCCACAATATATATTATATATAGATAAACAGAGGGTGGGTAAGTTTAACAATACTGAATGTATTTCTGCCCTGATTGTATATGATATGTATAAAAACAGAGACGATACATGTAACAAAGCTTTGCACATTTCTTTCTTATCAGTACATCACAGGTATATTCTAGATTAGACCAGAATAAATGTTACTGTGCCCTTCAAAAATAACTATAGCATGAAGGGTGATAGTTTGGTTGCTTAGAGGTAATCTTGTGACTGATTACTGTATTTATCTTTAAATTAAACTGGCAGACATGGCAGGATATTAAACTCTTACCCTAGTAAAAAGAGTAAATGTTTGTTCGCAAGCTCCATCAGCACAAACCGTTGGTGTAAGGCATATCCTTGACCTTTATAATCCCTTTCTGACCCCTAAGATGCATGCCATAAACCTGGTTTCAATACCTTTAATACCCTAAGCATGAAACACACTCCAGCCCTTGTTTCTCAGCACGTTAGACGGACAAAAAGGAAATAAAAGTAGAAGTGTGTACACACACACACGCACACACGCACACACGCACACACCTGCTACATGATTCTTAGCATTATTTAGTGGTAGGCTTTCCTAATGAAAGCAGATTATACAAATCACTGCTACAGCCTTACTGCATATGGGGACCAAGTCAATACAATCTGCCCTTGTCATACCTCTCAGCTGTCATTGATTATGTATAACTTTCCTGATTTTGCCTCATATTTTCTATATCCCTCATAAAAGTTTTGATTTTATGATAAATCACTGAGGACTATAATTAATTAGTAACGGCAGGCATTAATGTTTCATACTTGTTGTTCGGAAAATACATATTGATGCAAAACCATTTTTTCTATTAACTTTCTAAATTAGAATAATAGTTAAAATGTCCCTGATTGTGGGTCTTTGACACCTATTAATTTTGGCTTTGCTCAAAATTCTTGAGCAAAGAAGACAAGATGTGTGGCCCTAGTGCTTTTGACAACAAACATGTCATTATACATACTGACCCTCTTTAGTACGGAGAATTATGGAATTTGGGATGGAGTTGTAATCCTTCCCCTTTGTACACAGAATCAAGGAGTTTGGCCATGGAGTTGTAATGTTCTTGCTTATTACAGAACTTAGTCCATTTAGAGTAGTTACCTAGAAACCTTCTTATGTTCCTGCCTTAAAAATTATTTTACCATATTGGGTGGAGCAGTGGAGCAGTTAGTGTTGTTGCCTCACAGCAAGAGATTCTCCAGTTCAATTCTTGGTTAGGGTTATCTTCTGTGCAAAGTCTGCATTTCCCTCCTGTCTCCATTCGCATGAGTTTCCTCAGGGTATTCTGGTTGACTCCTACATTCCAAAGACATGCATCTTAAGTATTTCTCCCTGGGCCTCTGCTGAAAATGGGCTCTGTCCCAGTCAAACTTTCCTAGTAAATAAATGTTAAATACATAATTCACAAAGGTATCGCTGTCACTGACAAAAGTACTGCGTATAATTAAAAGATAAGAGTCACTTTATCAGTGTTCTGCAGCAAAATGGACTTCATAGCCTTTCTTCGATGTAGCTGCATAGACTTAAACCAAACATGGTGAGGCTTCCTTAAACAGGCATTTTCCAGTTTAGTGAGGCTCAGCCCTGAGCAGAAAGTGTCCATATGTGCAGCACAGTTCAGCCTCCTACAACTGTTACAGAGTCTGCTATGGACATACCTAGTCAGTGATCTTTTCTGACTTCTACCTCTAGCAGGTACTTGGAATCAGTCATGCCTGTCTTCAAAAGAAAATAGTATCTTTACAAGGATGAATTTGAAAATCTCTAAACAAAGCTTTGTTACTGAGCAGTCATTACCATATAATTGTGGACTTGTTATAGCAGGTAACTAATCTCGTTTGTACAACAGCCAATTTCTTATTTTCTTAAACTCCACCCTCATCACTCATATTGGTCACAAACCGAAAACAGATATTTAAAACCAAGTCCAGTTCTACAAAGTTCATTAACAAAATCTTCTCCAAGCTAGTATTTCCAGCAATGTTCTCTGTACCTATGTATGTACCCTGGAGTTCAATTAAATCCTGTTAATATTGCTGGATTTTTTTACACACTTTATTCAGTTCATCTCCACCCCAAGCATGTACTGCATACTCTCTCTTTGACTCTTTGTTTTTTTCCAGTTTATAGTAAACAAAATGCTGTATTTTCTGTAAAGATGGGAAGGAATTTGTTTGCTGTAAACATTTGGCCATGCAATTTCAGATGAAACATGCTTAAAATGTTTGGCATGAATGTCTGGTTACTACTGCACATAGTATCAACCAGTTAGGCATATAAAAAAATGACATTTTGTCTCAGGCTGTTTACAAAGTTTACATTTGCATATAATCCAGCATTTCAAATGATTTATTTTTAATGTTTCATATAACTCTTAATGTTACTATTTATTAAAGAATAGATTTTTCTAGTACAGTTTATCTCATTACCAACATATGATGAAAAGAATAGATTTGTATTGCAACTTTTTATACTGCAGTGGATATCTGAAGTAATTGCAACAGGCTTAATTCATAATGATTTGTCAAGTGCTTAAACTGATTCTGTGATATATTTTCATGGGAGAAAAGCACTTGTTCATTCTTTGTATTCCATTCCATGTATAAGTTTATAAAGTTTTATTTATTGAGTTATTGTTTATTTTTTTCGCCTCCATCTAGCTTCAAGTCATCAGGTTCCTTCCATTTGCTTGTCTATTCATTCTCTGGTTGTTGTTACTGTGTCTTTCGGCTTTTCTCAGTTAGGGGTCACCACAGCGGAACTCCAGTCCGCTAATGATTGGCAGTAGATTTTGACATGCCGAGTTGCCGGCCCTGACACACAACCTTCAACGAAGGTATGCCCATTCACACATGTCTCCACACATAAGATGCTCTAGCTGAGAATCGAACTGGGCAACGTCTTACTGTGAGGCGACAACGCTACCGCAGCACTCTGGTATTAAAGCAAAAAACCTAAGCAGTGGGTAAGCAGCTATCCAGGGAGCCATGAAAGGTAGACAATCTTCCCTTTCCCTACGTGCAGGACCCTGCGGTAGTCTAATGTCAACTGACATTCTATAGTACTGCCCTGGGTAAGCAAATGTGCTCCAATGTCCTTGCCAAGCAGAGCCTGCTGTGCACTGCAGAACATGTTGGACGATGGCATCATGCCTGCATGGCAAAACATCTGTATACACAAGGGAATGATCATATGTTGAGCTATCTTCATTCCTGAGGGATGGGTAAACTGGCATCAACCATTCACTCCGACATGCCCTCATTAGCTCCATCAATGCCTTGTGCACTAACTGATTCTGGGTTATGTGTGTCACGGCCAGCGATTCATCCCTCTGTGCTACACAGCCAACCTAATCAGGTTTATTTCTACTGGGACTTGAACTTGCTATTGTTTGTGAGACCTCTTGGGAAATATCTTTGATTCAATTGATTTCTATATAAATGCTAGTAAGACACTCCATCCTGATGTAGTTTAGAAATAGAATCAAGTAGCAAATAAAAGTACAAGCCGTCAGGCATCAGCATGTTAAACCTGGTCTACAGTGAGTCAAAGCAAGTTGAATAGCTAAGGTTCCATGCATCCCTTCATCCATTTTCTGTATCCTAGTGAAGATCACAGTGGCAGCATGCTGAGAACGGTGGACCAGATGTCCATACTTTTGCTACAGATTCCAGACCTTTGCAGTGGTTTTCCAGGTATTTTTATGAAGATAAAAATAATAATCCACCCAGTGTAAACCCTTAGTCATAATCTAATGAGGTCTGCTACTGATTGTGGGAATGCAATCTTGACTAAGATTTCTTCACATCATTTTTTTTTTCTTCAGCTGCATCATTGGATGAAATCTGAAACATAATCCATCTTGACTTTGTGCCCAGGCTCTCAATCCAGATACAGGAGAAATGCTTTTGAAGTAAGAGCTGCAATCTCATTCTTCATGTACTCTGTACATAGACATTCCCACGAGACCTCTCTGATTGTTTAGACCACCCTGGTTTATTCATTTAACCCCTGAGTATCTAATCCAGCTCACCCCAAGTGCTTATTTGTTAACAGCTCTTCCCATCTTTTCACCCTTCTTCCAGAATATATGACCTTACATTTGATGTTACAGTTTTAAGGATGATCATGCAACCTAGGATGTAAAACTAATTATAAAATAAATGAATAATTTACAACTGGAGGTCTCTGTCATCTGCCTAGGTATGTAGTTAGCAACTAACTACCCATCAGCCTTTAGCTTTTCCTCCCTTCACCTGTCCACTTTGGTGTCAACCGCACATTCTGGTAATCCATTCCTAGTTACCACTATCCTTTGAGTGAAAAAGAATTTCTTCAAGGCCAACTTAAAATTTTTTCCTTCTTTTAGAAACTGATATCCTCTTCCCATTCTATCCATCACTATACTTGTTTAACATTTTGTGACCCCAGATCATGTCCCATCTATCTGTTCTAGCCTGTAGCTCATACAGCCCAAACTTCTCAAACCTGCTATGGTTGTTCTGCCTTTTCACTAGTTACATTTCTTCTTACTCTGTTTGATGTTGATATATGTTTACATCCATAAAGTCTCCAAAAATGAGCAAATATTCCAAGTGCAGAGGATCTAACTACAACTTCATATAAGGGCAGCATAACCAATCTACCTGTTGAGTCTATCCTTTTTAATATACACCCATAATGTTTCTAGATCTGACTGCTAAAGTGTTTTCAAGTTTATCAGCAGTATCGTCTTTTACTTATCCACCAATTCCTCTATCTTAATATCATACGCAAACAGGTTATTATTTCTGGTTATACCTAAAATGAACACATTAAATAGCACTGGTGCCATTACCAACTTCACATGACATACCACTAGTCAACACTTTTCCCTGTCAAGGCACCCTCCACCACCCTTTGCACCTTCCATTCAAACCTTTTGTTTTTCCATTGTATCATTCCCTCTCTTTGTGACCAATGCCTTAATTTACTTTTTACTTCATTCAGTCATTTTGAAATACCTGTTTTATCCAGTTTGGGATTGTGAGGGAGTCAGAACCAACTCTTGTTCTCAGTGAGTTGATGACAAAGAAGCTAATTCTGCAGATGATGCCAGTCTATCACAGGATGAGCATGTGCTCATACATATGATGCCAGCCTATCACAGGATGAACATGTAGTCACACATAGCACACACATACAACTATAGGTGATTTGAAGGCTTGCCAGATTAGCTACAACCTGTCTTTCAGATGTGGGAGGAAAGCAGAATACCCTACATAAAATGAAGTGAACACAACAGAGGCATGCAGACACCACATGAAGGGCAGCCCAGCTGGGACATGAACCTGAGAACTAGGCACAGTGAGGCAACAACACCAACTGCAATACCAGTGTGCTACATCTTCATAGCAAAAGTTTTCTCAGTTTAGTTAAAAAACTTTAAGTGGTAAACCATACCAAATACTTTAAATATCCAAAAATACCACATACTCCTGGATGCCCATATCCAGTTTAGAATGACAAGACTTTTTTGCTGTTAAAACATGTTTTTTTATTTACAGTTACACAGATTTAGTTTTTATGAAGAGGTGCTCTTACACACCCACCAGCCTTTTAGTATTTGCCTGCTATCAATGATCAAATGAATGCCTCCTTAAGGAGATCCAGAAGTAGTCCTTCTAGGTACTTAAGAACTCTGGCTAGTACTCAGTCCAGTTTTGGGAGGTTTACCTGGACAGTATGTTGGCTTAATGTCAGTTTATTTTTCGTTGCAACCCCAAAGTCTGGGTTTCAATGCTGTCCTCCAGTATGTCTGTGTGAACTCTGCATGACACTGTTGTTTCTATGTATTTTTTCTGGATTCTCTAGTTTCTTCACATCTCCCCCAAAACATGCTAGTTTACTGGATGCGTTAAACTTTCCATGTATATTGCGTTCACTTGGGTTCCCGCCTGTTAGAAAAAAATCTTGACAATCAGGGTCTCTATCAAGAAACTGAGATTGCTGAGTATGTGCCATTTTGTAAGACACTTTGAGAGCCTATACCTTGAAGAAGTACATTTTCCCAAACTGTATATTCTTTTACTTGGATTTCTTATTTGCAGTTAATTGTCAGAAATGCCTTTTCTGTTTGCCTTTACTGGCAACTTGGGAAGTGCCAATGTAACCATTAGCAAATAGCCCAACCCAGCCATCTTAACACTGAATCTCAGTAACATACATAAAACCTCCAAAAGCCCAAGTCTTCATTGAATAATATCCAAATGTACTATATAAGGGTGCGATAGCCATGGTGGTGTGGCGGTAGTGTTGTTGCCTCACAGCAAGAGGTTCTCCCATTCGGTTCTCGGCTGGAGTGCGGGGAGTGCCTTCTGTGTGGAGTCTGCATGTCCTCCCCGCAGTTGGGTGGGCATTCAAAAGACATGCGTAAATGGGCGTGCCTTCGCTGAAGGTTGAACGTCGAGCTGGCACCTCGGCATTCGTGAAAATCTACTGCCAGTCATTAGCGGACTGGAGTTCTGCTGTGGCGACCCCTAACCGGGAAAAGCCGAAAGACTACAACTGTATAAGGTTGCAGTGAAGACATACCTCACTTTTTACTGTCCATGATTTTGCAGAACATCCCTGATTTTGTCTCGTGTTTGTGCCCAGTCCCTCATAAAATGTTTGATTTTGTGGTAAATACAAGTCAGTCAATAATGACAGGATTTAAAATGTCATACTTCTTACAGTTCAGACATGTCGATGCAAATCCAGTTGTTCCATTAACCATTAAAGCTAATCAGAGTAATATTAAAAATAACTGATTTTTAGTCTTTGTCCCCTCCATTTTTTGGCTTTGTCTAGAATTCTTGGGTAATGAAGTTGAGAGATATTTGTGAAGAGGATGGCTTTATCAGGTACGAGCTATTAAAGGGATTTGATCAGCACTGAAGAAGAGGTGCTGGTTAGTCCCCATAAGTATTTTTTCAGTCATTTAAGCAGCTGTGATTTTGGTTCTAGCTTTTTAAATAACAATCTTTCAGCAAATGGTGCATTTGTGTTATGGAGTGCAAGTGCTGATTGGTCCTTGCAAATGCAAAGCTTCAGGCAATAGAAATAATCAGAAATGTTGTCAAAGTCTCTGCAGAGATAAAGATGGAGAGACAGTGCATGTGTGTGTGTGTGTGTGTGTGTGTGTGTGTGGGTGTGTGTGTGTGTGTGTGTGTGTGTGTGTGTGTGTGTGTGTGTGTGGGTGTGTGTCAGTTCTTTTATTTTGTGTACTACTCTGGAGGTCAGAAAATTTTGTTTGGTCCTCAACTCTTGAAGACATTTTTTGAGGGGGTTGATAAGTGACAGCTGGGCATTATCTAGCTACATCTCCAATAATAGCAAAATAATGGGTCTATCCACTTGATGTACTTGTTTCCATAATAAAAAATGCATATTCTCTTTCTGGCTGCAGTATAGTACAGGAAATAGGATGCCAAAAGTAGTTATAATCAGTCATGCCTCACTATCTCCATATTACTTTTTTTTAAACCCCATGCTTTCCTAGTGTAATTGCATCAGTAAATATGCCCAGTGCTAAAACAATAACAGCATTAAATAACTTTTAAAATGCTTAGAATGGTATACATTGTTTCACTACTGCATTACTACATTAATCTGCAGTACTACTGCATTAATTGCATTATTTACTCATTCTGCAAAGTTAGTCATATGATGCCTGTCATTCACTTATCTATACTGCTGGGGCAAGGTGGCAGAACAAAGAGTGCAGTTTTTGTCTAGTTTGGCTATTTTAAAAGGTAGCAACCCTAGTTCCACCTGGGCCATGTTTGAACTGAGAATGGTCCATAGAGCAGAAAACTGATTCAGATAACAAATAAAATGTTCTATTATCATGACAAGCTCTTGCTGCATCCTTTCAACATCAGTGCACATATCCGTTCAGCCCCTGATCTTTTTCCCTCTCTTCCATTTCCTTTCTGTGTGAAACCCTCATTTTTACCTTCTCATATACATTGAAGTGAAGAGCTTGATAAGAATCTCTGCTTGTTCTCCTTCCTCACTTATATACCTCCCTTCATTAATCAGTTTAACCATTTAACCATCTTTTTTGTATCTTTTTTCTTTTCTGAAATATATTAATATGTTGGCACTGCTTCTTAACTTCCAGTTTGTTTACTATCTTACTTTTGTTATCTGAGCTTTCTAGTTTCCTTCTTTTAAGCCTTTAAATGAAGATGTTTTTTGGTTTTCCATTCTTCTTAGCAACACTAACAAACCTTTGCAAATTTACGTCTCTGTTTTACCTCCCTGAATACCTTATTAAAGCAAAGGGGCATGCTGTTACATTTTCCTCTGTAGTTCCTACTCATAGGTTCATAGGTTCATAGTTAGGTACTAGGCTATTGGCCCTGGGGCCTATACAAGCCCAGCCAAAAAGGTACCCTGGCTTTTGCCACCCAAGAAAATTATTTTCCTGTGCCACTGTCGAGCAGAGCCACAGAGGTGATCCCCAGGGTGAATTTCCTATTTCCCATCCAATCATCAAGATTTTTCTTGAAGAGTGCTAATGAAGAGCTTTGTTTGATATAGATAGGTAGTTTATTCCAGAGTATGGGAAGTCTCTGGGACAGGAATCTATCTCTCTGGCATGTTCTGTTTATTGTGCTGACAAGGTTTCGGTCCCTAGAGCGTGTAGCCTGGAGGGATTGGAATTTCTTTAAGTGGAGTATGTCCAACAGCTCTGGGTTTGACATAGCTTTGTATGTTAGGCAGAGCTCACCTCTGAGTAGGTGATATGCGACAGAGTAAAGCTGGAGTTTTTTGAGACGGTCTGTGTGGGGCATCTGTTTGAGGCCAGTAATCCTCTTTGTGAGGTATTTCTGTGGCCTTTCCAGTTGTTGTAGATGTCTTGTGAGGTACATACCAAAAGGGGCGTTGTACTCTATAATGGGTCTAATGAGTGATGAGTAGAGGGGAACAATGACCTCTTTTTTTCTGGATGAGAAACCTTTTGTGATGAGGTGTGCCACATAGAAGGATTTCCTGACTACTGTGGCAATGTGATTATCAAAGGAGAGACTACTGTCCACCTGTGTCCCAAGGTCTCTTATCACACTTTCGGTGTTAAGTATACTACCGCCTATGTTGTAGTTCATGGGTACTGAGTTTTTACCAAAGGGGATAACAATGCACATTTTGGCATTGAGCTTGAGGCCATGGCTTTGACACCAGGCATCTGTCTCAGTGAGGCCCTTTTGTAGGATGTCCACATCATTAGGAGTTTCGATGATAGCTCCTAGTTTGCATTCATCTGCAAACGTCATTAGCCAAAGACCTTCTGTGTTAGCCTGTACTTCAGAGAAGTAGATACCAAACAGGAGAGGACCCAGGACTGAACCCTGTGGTACTCCACTTGTCACTGGTCTGAAGTCGGATTTGGAGTCTGCTACTTTCACAGTCTGGGTTCTGTCAGTGAGCCAGTTGGCAACCCATCTTGTGACATAGGGATTTATACCTAGTTTAGTGAGTTTATCTATAATTCCAGAGTGGGGGATGGTGTCAAAAGCCTTGGCAAGATCTAGATAGGCTGTGTGAACCACCTTACCCTTGTCTACGGCTTTAGTGACTGATTCAAAGAAGTCTACCAGGTTTAGGAGACATGATCTGCCTTTTACAAACCTGAACTGGGTGGGATCCAGAGTTTGGAGATTACCAATGTCTTTGTTTATAAGTTCCATGATGATACGTTCCATGGCCTTGCAGACCAGGCTCGTCAGGCTAATGGGGCAGTAGTTCCCAGGGTCCATGGTGGCTCCCCCCTTGTGGAGTGGGATAACCATTGCTGTGCGCCATTCAGCAGGCACAAAGCCTGAGGTGAGGTTATGACTGAACATGGTACTTAGGTGGGGTGCCAGTTCATTCTGTAGTTCATGTAGAACGCAGCCTGTGATGTTGTCTTGTCCCATGGATGCTGTGTTCTTGGCTTTGGAGAGCATGTTTTTTACCTGTGCAGCCATGATTACAGGAACTTTGCATTCTTCTGGTATAGAGATGGGCTCTTTAGGGGGTGAGAGGGGGTAAAGTTAGCACTGAACCTATCTGCCAGGATGTTGGCAATATCAGCTGGGTCTGTATTCATCCCTTATCTTTACTGTTATGACACTTAGTGACATCATGCTTCAGATATGGTGTGTGTGTGCTGCGTACATTCTCTGACTAGTTCAAAACTCCACAAGTGTTGGTGACTCAACGTGCATATGGAGGGTGGTGTTCTTTTGAATAATATCCTTCCGGTATCTCCATCATTCTCCAAATGAACTTGTTGTTCTGCAGTAGAAGTGGTTTAATTAATTAATTCATTTATTTATTAATGTAAGGACATTTGTCACTCATATCCTTGGCCAATGTGGCAAGAACTAAACGTGTAAACCGTACATAACAAGTACAACAAATATATAACAATGCAATGCATCCTTATATATACATAGAAAGTGCTGAGTTTATACTAGGTAAGGTAACATGGTGGTTCAATAAGTAAACCGTGTGTCTTGTTTCCAGAGAATGTGGTGGAGTCATGACCTTTGCCTACTGTCTTTGTAGAGTCTTCATGTTTACCTTGTAACTGTCTGGATTTTCTTTGGGTTCACTAGTTGTTCCTGCCACGTCCTACTATCATGCTGGTCAGTAGGCTGTCCACTTATATTGTATTTACTGTTGATCTTGTGAAACAGGTTATGAAATAAATGGTCAAAGAGAGAGAGAGAGAGAGAGAGAGAGAATCAGTTCAATTACATGGTTAAAAAATTATACTTTAAAAATACATAAACGATATTATATAGCAAGTATGTTGCTTCCAAGATGGCTAAACTGTTTGGACTGATCTTTAGTGATTAAGCACACACAGCACTGAATGTTTTGCCTGTCTAGTCCTCAGCAAATAATCTTGGCAGAATTAATTTTAGGCTATTTGGTAAAATTGACATAAATATTTTATAATCAGTGTTCAGTAATGAAATAGGTCGATAGGAGATAAATAAACTAGGGTATTTTTCTTGCTTCAATACAAAGGTTGTCACTGTATATTTCTAGGGGTAGAACTGCTTCATCATTAATTTTTTTATTAACATTATTATGTTTTGTGGAAATGATTTCTAGTAACAATGTATCTCGGGATTCATTAATTTTGTGTACATGTCACTCTGAAGCTAGCACAATCAGTTATCTTTACATGACGAGCACCATTGCTAATCAAATATAAAAGAAACCAAGGTACATTATACAATCCGTAGCCTCAGTTCAAGCCCATAATGTAGGTTTGAGGCAAAGCCAAGGTAAGGCAGAGCTTGATCTGTGAGTGTACATGATGTAAACGAATCAATGTGCACACAAAAAAATGATATCTAGAAATGAGTGCATGCAACAACAACAGATAAGTAAATTAGAAATACATAAAAGCAAGGGCAAGCCTACCAACATGTGGATAAGGAATGTCTATACTTCTGCACATTGCAATGACTGCATTAATGTACATATTGAACATTACTGGCATTTGCATTCACATTAAGAAAGACAAAACAGTCAAATGTTCAGAAGATAAATATGTTGTTGGAAATGATGTGCAAGTAACAGAAGTTTAGAACATGCATTAAACTACTAGAAATAGTGGAAAGAAAATACATAAATGTGCGGACAAATGGAAAATATTAAGGAACACCTGTACATACTGCTCATACAAGTGCTGAAAGTGGATCCAATAAGAGTTGTAACAGTAACATGCATGTTGTGAAGGGTAGCAAATGAGACACAGAACACATCCAAATCATTAATCATCATACAGTGTATTTCACAAGGATATGGCACATAGACAGAAATATCATGTGGAACAGAAGATAAAATTGTTATGCTGCATAAATTGCTATAGGTGTGTAAACCATAACAGTTGACACGTACATGGGAGATGTTGGACATGTCAGTAAACCTGTACTAAGATGCGAATCTTGACAAAAACTTGTTATGTGGAGGCAGTTCTTTACCAAATGTATGAATATCTGTGTATGAATATGGTCACGATTAAACGTGTGATACCATGAACACTTGTGGAAGTTACCTCCAAGGAGAAGTAATCACAAGTGTGCACTATTTTATTATTGTATATGAACAACTTCTGCATGCACTGTTTCAAAGTATTATGTGATAGGAGTGGAAAGCATGTGTACCCATGTAAGAATCACATTACATGTCTATTAGCTGATGTTGCCACTCCTACATAGTGTTAAATAAAATAAGATTTCAATACACAGGAGGTTCAGGATAAAAAGTTTACTAGTGTACACCAGGAGGCAAAGAATTTTGTCTGACATGAAACAGGAAGCACACAATTTTATATAGGTTTAACATTTAAGCTATGCCCACCTTACTGATGTGATATGTCACAGGGCATCTACATCACTTTAGCTTACAGTCCTTTATTCATAAAGCTGTTGATGCTGTATATTTAAAAAAAAAAACTTTTCCTCTAGATACAATACAGCCTTGCTATCCAGCTGGTCAGACATAATGTCTTTCTGTAAAGTTACTTCTTCAAGGTTTCATATCAGTTCAAATACAATAGCAGCTTCAGTCTTTTAATACACGTCTTTGTTCTCTGTTACACTTTCTCACACAGCTGCGTGCTATCTCAGTAACACATATACAAGGCCAAATCATTCCAACAGGAAAGAGCAGAAGATTTCATTATTTCACACATTTAATTTCCTGACCCAGCAGAGAATCACTTGTGAAAAGCATAAACATTAAAACTTGCTAAGCTAGCATTCTGCCAGGGTCAAAGATCAGCTTTGCTTCAAGCCACACTGCAGTTTCAAAACTACTTACATTTACACATGAATTAATTCTTACTATTATATGATTAATAGAATAAAATGCATTATATACTACTTTGCTTTTTAAACTAGCATTTCTCATGTATTCAAATACACATTTTCCTAACATTTTCCCCCCTATTAATACTTTTTATTCTATTTTGAAGTATGCATAGTGTCATTTCATCTCCTAGCCTTTTCCACTTAGGATTTTCAGCTAGGTGAGTCATTCAATCTATACTTCAGAAAAAATGTCATCTGAGATCAATCTTTCAATCTCAATATCTTGGTACAAAGTTTCAATAACAGATACATCAATAAAATCTTTGATTAATCTTTTCATGCAGGGAATTCCACAGCAAACACATGCTCCTATTAGGTGTATACCCACACAAATGGCAATCAGAATATTCATTAGGATGGAACCCCACGCACCAAATAGATTCTGGAAAAAGTCCGTCAGTGGGTTTGGGCCTGGTTCAGTCATGGCTGATACTTGCTGAATTACATCTAGGTGGTTATTGATCTCATGACGATTGTCAGGAATATAAGCATAGCATTCTTCTTTGATAAGCGCAAGACGCTACACCCTCTCGCCGCTAGGGTGAAGTCAAGAGCCATCCGATTTTGTAGCACAACAGTTCTCATTGCATTCAGTTCATCAGTCACCAGTTCTAGGGCGGAAAAAGTTGCATTACTCATTACTTCAAGAAGTTTCGACAACTTCCTCAGCTCCCAGATCGATTTGACTGCTCCATAGGCTGGGACTATTCCTGCCCAAGATATAACACTGTCACTCAAGTCCATATGAGTCAATTCGCTTTTGTCTTTTACTGAATTGTGGTCTTTCCAGCCAGCTTCGATCTTTCCGACTGGATTCACAGGTTTTTCAACTGGACCTTCGGGCTGCTTCTCTCACGTTTCGTATCTTACCCAAAGGTAATTCTGCAGTATGTCTTATTGCCAGAACCAAATAACCCAAAAAACAACTGCCGGACCAATTCTCAGGTAACCATTTATATGCCTTTTTCCCACAAATAAAATAACAGTTTTCTACTTTAGTACTAATACGCATCAGCCCTGCATGAAACATTTTCTGATCTATAACTGACAATTGTTTAAACAAAACTGGATTTTAATGTCATTCATAGTTGTTTTCAATGAGTTCAAATACAAGTCATAATTAGTATTGCAAAAGTATTGCCATTACCATTCTTAATATAACATCGGTAAGATATGGTTATATTACAATTGCTCCAGCCCACCTGGAGGGTGTCATTTTATACAAACATACAACTCCTTTTTGTGTGACAGGTAAAAATAAAGCTATTTTGTCCTGTGATCTCACAGTTCCTGTATCGAAAAGTAAATTCTCCCAAGTCTCATTTATCCCCAAAGGGACAGCGGACATTATCAGTCCTCCATATGCTGTTAGTATAGCTGTACAAACCCAGCAATTTGAAATGTTCATAGTCTCTGCATATACACGTTTCATGGCTAGGTATGTGTTAAAATTTGGATGCCAGTCTATAGATGTTTCATCACGCCTTCCCACTTTCACTTGTGTGGTTGTGTGTAGGATAAACCACAACAAGAGGAAAATTGTCACAATTACAGTCAATAAATGTACACTCAACAAAATGATTATGCAACATCTTTGGGGTTGATCTAAATTTCTATTCGCTTTGTTTTTGGTCATCTCGGTCTGGTTGTGTATCAGTCACAAAGTTTTTATCAAGTTGAAAGTTCTTTACCGGTTTACAATTGAACCCAGGACGCCCCCTCGGCCACTCTAACTGCAGTAGGTGTTGCCAACAGAACCTGGTATGGTCCCTCCCACTTTGGACTCACCCAATTCTTCCTTTTGCCTTTCTTTCCCAAAAGCCCGACCCTGGGGCCAAGACTGCTTCCACCGGTCTGGTCTGTTCCTTATCTGAAAAGAGTTAAACTGCAAAACAGATTTATTTGTTAACAGTTTCCTCATATAACTAGCTAATGAACTGTCAGCCTCTTGCTCTGCAGGCATGAGAGCTTTCCACTGAGGCACATAATATGCTCTCCCAAAACCATTTCAAAGGGAGTCAAACCCTTTACATTTGGAACCGTTCTCATACTCAGCAGTGCTAAAGGCAGACAGTATATCCAATTCTTTTGGGTCTCCTCTACTAGCTTCCTAAGTTTACTTTTTAGGGTACCATTGTACCTTTCCACCAGTCCTGCTGACTGTGGGTGGTAGGCACAATGGTTCTTTAAGGAGATACCACCAAATCTACCAAGTTGGTGGATTGTCTGGTTTACAAAATGTGTGCCGTTGTCACTATAAATCCTTTCGAATGCCAAATCTAGGGATTACTTTTATCAGGGCTTTCGCCACTGTTGCTGCATCCGGGTTTTTGGTTGGAAAAGCTTCTACCCATTTAGAAAACATGTCTACAATAACTAAACAAAACTTTTTCCCTTCACATTTATTCAATTCTATGAAATCCATACAAATAGTATGGAACGGGTATGGTGGTATAGGAAAACTTCCTTGCTTGGTTTTAAATGCTCCTTGTGCATGGTGCTTGTTACAAGTATGACAAGCTGCACAAAATTTTGTGTAGTTTGTGTATCCATATGTTTGGAATATTCGGTTTACTAACTGTACCATCCCCCCTGTTGAGACATGGCACTGCCCATGGCTCAACAAAGCTGCATATCTAAATAAATTAGACGGCAATATCGGTTTTCTTTCTTTGGAAATGTACAGTCCATTCTCAAGAATTGCACCTTGTTTTACCCATTTTTGTTTCTCTGCTTTTGTAGTAAGTGTCTGCATTGTTTTTAACATGTCTAAATCTAAAATCTCAGAGGGTTGTAATTCCTCATTTAAAAGTAAAGTTTCTGAGTCTGAGGCTGCTTGCTTTGCAGCTGCATCCGAAATCTTATCCTGTTGTTTTGTATGAGCTACACATTTACAAATAGCTACTTTGGTAGGTAACTGAATAGATTCTAATAATTCTAAAATAAATATGATTAATAGGTTTTCCACTAGATGTTATCATGCCTCTATTTTTCCATTGTTGTGCAAATACATGTACTGTAGAAAAAGCATACTGACTATCAGTATATATGTTCACACACTTGTTTTTTGCTAAAGTACATGCCCTCATCAAAGCTATCAATTCTGCTGCTTGTGCAGATAAGTTGTGTGGTAAGGATTGAGCTTCTAAAATTTCAGTGTCTGTAACTACTGCATACCCTACCAGATTCTTCCCTGTAGGACCCCTTCTGCATGAGAATATGTCACCTCGGCATTATCCAAGGGCATATCTGTGAGATCTTGTCTAGGTAAAGCTAACTGTTCAATTTCCTGCAGGCAGCTGTGTGGTGTGCCCTCCAGGAGTTGGGAGTAGTGTTGATGGATTTAATGTACATCGCTCAATTGTCATATGAGGTTGGCTCAGCAGTATAGTCATACATGAAAGGTGTCTAGCAGGGGAAAGGTATGCCACTTTTTCTTGCAGTAAAATTATTGCAACTGCATGAGGCACTCTCAATGTGAGAGGGTGGAATAACACCACTGAGGCTGAAGCCTGTACTGCCATTGCGGCTGCAACTACTGCTTGTACACAGTGAGGCAAAGATCGCACCACTGGGTCTAACTGTGATGAATAATAGGCTTTATCCCCATGTTGTTTACTGACGTCATATATCCTTGCTTACAATCTACGGTCTGAAAAAAACGTTTGTGATAATTTGGAAGTCCTAAAACTAATGAAGAAGCTATCAACTGCTTCAACCTGCAGAAAGCCGTTTCTGCTTTGGTTGCCCATTCTAAAATATCTTGTGCTTCCATTGGTGTCTTATATATCAAGTCAGTCAGTGGAGCAGATTCCAAAGCATAATTTGGCATCCAGCTCCGACAAAAATTAGTTGTACCCAAGAAAGACATCATTTCTTTCTTGGTTGTTGGTTTGGGTGCTTGCAAAATTGCTGTTTTTCTTTCCTCATCTAGTATTCTACCTTCATTGGATATTACATATCCTAGGTATCTAACTTGTTTTCTCCAAAGTTGTAACTTACTTTTGTTTACTTTGTGTCCTTGTGTTGCTAAAAATGTCAATAATGCACTGTTGCTGGGTGGGGGCTGCTAGCAAGATGTCATCTACGTAAAGTAGAATTTGACTACCTCCCGGTGGGGTAAACCCTGCCAGGTTGCTAGCCATTTCTTATGCAAATATTGTTGGACTCTCACAATATACCTGTGGTAGTCGAGTATATGTATACCTTTTACCCTGAAATGTAAATGCAAACCAATATTGACTATCAGGATGTATAGGTATTGAAAAGAAAGCATTGCTAATATCTACCACAGAGAAATATTTCTGTTGCGGTTCTAAATCGTTTAACAAGGTATGTGGGTCTGGCACTGTAGGTGCTCTAGGTATTACTGCATTATTTACAGCTTGTAAAGCTTGTACCATCCGCCATTCCCCGTTTGCTTTTTTAACAGGAAATAGGGGTGTATTACATGGTGAATCAGGAGATTCTACCAGTACTCCTTCTTTGAGTAATGCTGCTATTATAGGCTTAATTCCTATTTCTGCATCTTTTCTCAAAGGGTATTGTCTTTTCTGTGGTCTAAAAGCTGACTTTGGGGTTATTGTAACTGGTCCTGCTGTTCGAATAAGTCCTACATCTGACTTGCCTGTTGACCAACGAGTTGTTGGAATTTCACATAAGGCCTTTTCTTCTTCTTCTAATAAGAACACTAATCAGCTGTCCTCGCTAGATTGCAAGTGTACAGCTGGATGTGCCTGTGTCAACCAATTCAGTTTCTGTTTCTGTATCCCTTGTTCTGACAGTTCTAAATCAGTCTGTTTTTCCCATCTTGTTACTTTTTCTCCTAAGTCTGCCCATTTGACACTTTTGTTCTTTGTCAAGTTGACATGTGGTAACCGATTTGATCTATACAATGCAAGGAATTCTTGAGGTAACGAACAGCTAACTACACTGTTCCCCTCAGTATCCCAGTACAAAGTACGCAAAACTAGTCTAGTTGCATGATTTCTGAATAATTCTTGCTCATATTCTCTATCAGGTCCTGGTGTAGTACAGTAGTATAGAGTACAGTGTAACAAATGCTGTCGATCAGTGTCAAGGGAGGGGGCTTTACTGATGGCTACATTCATCAGTTCCTCGGTTACTGCCCCTGTACCAGTCGTGACTAGGTCCTGGCTGTACCAGTAAAAAGTTTCACCCTACGATCGCACTACAAAGGTATCCATTTGTCTCTGAGCCTCCATACCTTGTACAGTTGGAACTACTGCTATGCCAAATATCTGCATAAGGTCTCTGCCCAATAGGTTTACTGGACACTTTGCAGAAACAACAATTTTACTTGTCTGGGTCATACCTGAAACAGGGTCAGTTATTGCTATATCATGGGAAAGTGGTTCCCTATATAGCTGTCCGCTTATGCTTTCACTAATATATAATCAGGTGATTCGAATGTTCTGGTAATTTGGAGGGTGTATCAAAGTCCCTGAGTCACACAGGAATTTGACTTCCTTCCCTCCACCAGAAGTGTAACTTACGGTTTTAACTAGAGCTCTAAACTCAATAATGCTAAGTCCAAAATTTCACTTTCTTCATCCTCCATATCTACTTGCACTTCCTCTACTCCTTCTATCACATTTACATTTGTTTTTGTTTATTAACTTTTCCTGATGATTTCTGACTTTCACATGATGTATCTTCACTATCATATAGTCAGTCCTCATCTCCTTATCTTCTGTAATTACCTTTTGTTTTGCCTACAATTCCTTGATAGATGTCCCTTTGAAGCACTCACCTCTTTTTCCTCTCTTCAAAATCTTCTGATCGCTTGTCAGACTGTTTGTTCCTGGGTATATTTCTTGCCCTTTTACCTGACTGCAATACAAATACTTCAGAGCAGTGAAGACTTGCCTTCTTTTCTTTTACTATTAAAATGTCTTTCAGCATGTCTAGTGATTCAAGTAAGGCTTGTAGCCTCCCTGTTCGATGGTTCATCATATGCTTCATAATTGCAATGCAACCTTTCAAAAATGCATTTTCTAATTGTTGTTCATACGGAATCATTCATGATTATTAAAACATTCTAATAATCTAGCATAATACCCATCTATTGCCTCATTTTCCTGTTGTATGCATTGATTAATGCAAGTCCAGTCTGCTCTAGGTTTCCATTTCTCAGAGATTTGGTCTGTCATACCTTTCACTCTGTTGTCTAACTCTGCGTCACTATGTGGGAGTGGTCTAAACTCTGCATTACGAGGATTCCAGGTGCCACAAATCATGTGCCAATCTGGACCTATAATTTGTCTTACTACTCTTTCTACTTCTTCCCCATTCAAGTGGTAACTCAACCTCATGCCTTGTAAATCTTCTAAAAATTTCTGTGAAATTAACTCGGATATCTTCTGGTGTCCATGGTCTATATACTAAGAGTGTTGGGTCTTGCCTCCTGTCCTGCCTGAGGATTTGGAACTTCTATGAGTGGGCATATTTCTTCCTCACTCTCATCCTGTAGGTTTCTCTCTATTTGGTATGATTCTGTGTCCCTATGTCAATAGGATCCCTAACAAATGGTTGTGGTCTTGTTGAAACTTTAGGATAACGCGGAGGCGGACCAGCCTGTCCAGGGGGCAAGGAGGAGGAGGAGGAGCTGTTGCTATTACCAAGTTATTATCCTCTTTGTCTAAAAATAATGTTTTTGAATTTTTCAGCTTTTACGATTTGCTTCCTCAATCCACCTATGTGCCTGAGGAATGCCTAATTTTTGCCTGACCTCCATCAGATTTAAGCTGTTTAAGGAGTTTAACTAGTGAAGTTTTATCTAGTTTACCATCAAATTCATATTTATTAACCCATTTCGTATAATACCTAACGTTATCAGAATGTTGTAATTGCATGTATTTTATGTTTTAGTGCACTGATTACCCATGTCAAAGAAAATGTTACGTAACCCTTTTTTATCACGTGATATCAAGTTCTCAATTCCTGTTCACAGTTTATCTAGAATAACTGCCTACCTTATTCTGTTACCCTGATCTATGACCAAATATAGTCCCTGATCTGTAAAACAAATCTTGACAACAATATACTGTAACCTAGTCCCTGATCTAAAACAGAACAAAGGCAAATTCTTCCTACCTGAGCCTCCGGTATTGAGAAAGTCCAAGTTCCCCTTCTCGGCCACAGATCAGAAAGTGGCCAGCCTCAATTCAGTCGGAGGTCTTTTCACTCAAGAAGAACCATTTAATTCCATCTGGACCAAACTGTTAAATAAAATAAGATTTCAATACACAGGAGGTTCAGGATAAAAGTTTACTAGTGTACACCAGGAGGCAAAAAAGTACAGAATTTTGTCTGACATGAAACAGGAAGCACACAATTTTATATAGGTTTAACATTTAAGCTATGCCCACCTTACTGACGTGATATGTCACAGGGCATCTACATCACTTTAGCTTACAGTCCTTTATTCATAAAGCTGTTGATGCTGTATATTTTAAAAAAAACTTTTCCTCTAGATACAATACGGCCTTGCTATCCAGCTGGTCAGACATAATGTCTTTCTGTAAAGTTACTTCTTCAAGTTTTCATATCAGTTCGAATACAATAGCAGCTTCAGTCTTTTAATACACATCTTTGTTCTCTGTTACACTTTCTCACACAGATCTCAGTAACACATATACAAGGCCAAATCATTCCAACATGAAAGAGCAGAAGATTTCATTATTTCACACATTTAATTTCCTGACCCAGCAGATAATCACTTGTGAAAAGCATAAACATTAAAACTTGCTAAGCTAGCATTCTGCCAGGGTCAAAGATCAGCTTTGCTTCAAGCCACACTGCAGTTTCAAAACTACTTACATTTACACATGAATTAATTCTTACTATTATATGATTAATAGAATAAAATGCATTATATACTACTTTGCTTTTTAAACTAGCATTTCTCATGTATTCAAATACACATTTTTCTAACACATAGTTAACACACTTAAGACAAAGTACACATCTGAAGGGCTTTTGATACCATTTTGGAAAATAACTACTGAATTTGGCATTGTGCAACAAATCCTAATACTTAGATCACAGCACTCAACTTACCTCACAGATAGCTGCAACATCACATCAGGTTGTCAGTGAACTGTGGAAATTGCTAGACTGTACATATTATTTTAGACAGGCCTATAGCACTCTAGGTATCTGCTGTGCATCATCACCAACTTTCATTATGCAAGTCAGCAGACCTGAGCTGCTGAAAGTAAATTCTCACCAGTTTTTGCAACAAAATGAAAAAAAAATGACAATAATTAGTCTCCACCATTAATTAGTTATGCTGTTCAGTGTTAAGTATCCCCCAGTGGAATATGCTGTATACATCATTATATTGGGCAATCTTTCAAAGAAATACAACAATCACTGGATGAAGATCACCTACCTGAATAAAAACAAGCCATCATGTACAAGTACCTCATGTGTTGATTAAGCCATTCCAGCATGTTGCTAATGTCCTTCTTGTTTTTATATATTTTTTGTTTTACACAAGTATACAAATGAGATAATACTGGATATGAACACATGCCATTTAACTCAAACAGTCTGTAGACAAGTGCAATTGCTGCTGATGCCACAGAAGTAGTCATAACACTGCTATAAGAAGAGACACAGTTGAAGGGATAACCTGATTATTGTGCATGAATGCATATGGACTACTTAAAAAGAAATGCATCCTCTGGGGGATGAAAATACAGGTCCTGTGACAGTGTCACCATTCTGTAGCATTTCACACAACAAGATCTATTGAATTAGACCTTCTTGCTTGTTATCACTTGATTCTGAACAAAATAATAAAAGTTACATACTGCTGGATTTCAACATCTGCCATGTACATCAACATTCTCCAGATGTATGTACTAACTGATGACACTACACAATAAATCACATCACAGCTGTCTGAAAGCACACACTCAAGGGGATTACTTGGGCAGTGTGATGGAAATTCAGAAGGTACAAACACACCTCAGAAATCAAAGTTGTCTCCCTGGGAAAATGTAAACAGGTAGAATTATACACAATCATATCAGCTTAGTAACCCCGCCCTGCCTATTAATATTTGTTATTTTACACAAAGTGTCATCAAGCACAAAGCTGAATTGTTAGCCTGAGCATCGTGTTGAACTACACTGGGGGATCATAACCTTCTCCATCTGTAAATGCTAGCAGGATGTCAATTGTTCACATAACATCTGTGGAGTAAGGCAGTCCTGCATTTTATCATTTGTTAGTATATGTCAACTCAAGTCTACAGTGTCTAGACTGCTCAGTAACTGCTTAGACAACAGATTTCCTATCACAGAGGTTACAAAGCCAACATTACAAGGGATATATTGGACAGGTTGTTTGAACACATATGGAGTCATTTCCAAAATAATAAATTAATGGAGGATTAAAATCCATCCCCTGTGGCCATGTTACCCTTACTTTGAATGCAATGTAGCACATCTCTTGAGTAACACATTCACATCTGTTACAATTTGCTTATACATTTACAGATTTGACACACTCCTTATCTAAGTTCACATTCTATAAAACTGTGTAATGACCCCCGATGACACAGAAGAAATCAAAGCGCAGTTGTCACAAAGCACATTAGAAGGGATAGCTTGATCCACATGTTTGAATGCATATGTTTTGCCGAAAAGTGTGTTTGAGGGACCAAAGACATATAGCTATGCATCTTTTGCCACTAGGTAGAATTACTCATATCACATCTGGTGATTAAGCTGTCCCTACCTGTCAGTATTCTATTACACAACCACAGTAGTTAGACATTGATGGATCTGATCATCTACCTATTCAACTCCACTTTATTTATAACTATTGCCTTGGAAGAAGTCATATCACTGTTGTAACACAACACACACACTTGAAAGGACAACTTCAGCATTGTGTTTGAATGAGTAAATGGCTATCACAAAAGGCCATATACAAATTGGGTTTTCTCTCTCCTTTTGTAAATGTTCCCACTAAGCAAAATTATATGCATCAGATCTCGTGGAGAAGCCCACACTGCTAGTTAACATTAGCATACACACTCCATAGTTAACACTTTGCCAGACTTGTATCTAAGTTCATATTCTACAGAAGTGTGCGTTAACTGCTGAGCATTGTGTTTGAATGGACATGTATTCTGCAAAAGTGGGCTTGAGATATTAAAATCTTGTAGCCATGTAAGTGTTACCCTAGGATGAAGTGTCTAAATAAAACCAAAACTCCAAAGATAGTATGGCCACCATGTTGTACATCCAACCTGTAGCCTGTAAAGACTGCAGCACTAAACAAAACCCAAAAGTGATGATACTCCGGATCATGCCCCATAGATTTATGGCCAGGATATAAACTGTAGGCTACAGACTAGGTAGTACTAGGATTGTGTGGCAAAGAACCACATTAAGTAAGAGATTCAACAATGTCTTTATTCAGTACTGATAGACGAGCAATTTTGTTTAGTAAATATCCAGTAATTGTTACAATATTTAAATGGTTACAAAGGGGGAGATGCCAGGTCTGCTGGGTTTCAGCTGGGATAGTGGTTGGTGGGAGCCTTTTAACCTGTTTTACATATTCAGCAATGTTTATTATCCTTTTTACCTGTTTTGCATATCAAATAGGACTCAGTGTTCACTCAACAAACAAGTCACTCTCTTACAATGTATCCCCTGTTTTGAAATAAAACATTTTTTGTGTGAAACATGATCTCTACCTAAAATATAAAAACCCTAGCATTTCCTTTTATACAAGATATTAATTAAAAATCCAGTAAACACTATCAGGCCGATTCAATAAACACTACACAGTTGCACACTGTTTCGTATTCAGTAAGTGGCTCTACGTGGTGTGTAGAGCCAAGCAACCACAGTAAATACTGTGGCATACTAATTACAGCATAAGCAGCTGAATTGTATGCTAATCAACCAATCCAAGATGGAGGAGCTTTCAATAAGCTATAAAGCAACCATGTAGACTCAGTGCTGCTTTTCCATACAAATTCAAAAACCTCCTGGAATACAGCCTGGAAAGGAGTCTAGACAGAAAGAATGTTAGAGGCTGCTGTTGCTTTAATTCATATGTATGGGCAATAGGCTGAAATCTATGCTGCTGCTGTTAATAGACCCGAGCCAAGAAGGAGAAGAGTTTTCAGACCCCAGGTAACTTATCACAATCTGCATGAGGTGGAAATTGTAGAGCGCTACAGGGTGGATAGAAACATTACTACAAGAGCTGTGCAACATATGTTGTCTTCAACTCAGACCAAGGGCAAACCGAAGGGAACCCATAACATTGGAGAGAAAGGTATGTGAAAGACTTTGAATTTTAGCTACAGAAACCTTTCAGAGACCAACAGGGAACATTCTGGGCATGTCATAGACATCAGCATCCATGACCCTACATCAATTCCTGAATGCTATGCTCCAACATGCCAGTGACCACATATATTTTCCCCATACTCCTGAGGGCAGGGCCATAAATATGCAGCAGTTCTACCCTGTCACACACTACCCTAAAGTACTGGGTGCCATAGATTGTACACATATAGAAAGTAATGCACCATCCAGGGAACAGGGAAGGGTCTACTTAAATGGAAAGGGCTTACACTCTATTAACTGCCAAGTTGTGTATAATGCTAAGGAAATCATCTTGAATGTTTGTGCTGGCAACACAGGAAGTTCCATGGCTCACATATCTGGCATACCTCCCAACTGTATCAGATGTTTACTAGGGGTAATATCCCTTAGAGTCATATACTGGGGGATGCAGGTTATGCACTGGAACTGTGGCTGATGACGCTCGTCAGAAATGCACACAAAGCCACTAAAGAATGCCATAATGAGGCACACGTTCAAATTAGAAATGTCACAGAGTGTGTGCTTGGGCTGCTGAAGTCGAGGCTCTGTTGCCTAGATACATCCGGGGGAGTCTGCAGTACAATCAATGCACATGTTCTGAAATATTCACCTTCTGTGCTATGCTTCACAACATCATCCTGAGAAAGAAGCTTCAGCAGAATCAAAAAGGGGAAGCGGCTCATATCACACTACCAATGGCAAGGTCACCACAGTGACATGCAGGTAAGGAGTTAGAGGAGAAACCAGCAGCTGCTGTGGGTGTAGGCAGATGTAGGTGTGCTCAATATGCCCTCGCATTGGCTAAGAGACAATGCATAGCATACTCACTCAACACCTATGGGCTAAAGCCTTCATCCTATGCACATACATATAGTGACATGGATGTCAGGCAAAGCTAATAGTCTTTACCTACCCATGTAATGGTTGTGTACTCCCAGCATCAGACAGTCAGCCCTGAACTAAAACTTTTACAACTGCTGAATTTACAAGGTTTGTATTGTGTAATAATACAAATTAATGGCTTATCCTTCCATGCTGTTACTTGGTAATGTAAGCAAGTAAAAGGTGGCTGATTTGTACAGCAATGAGTTTAGATGTGACAGCAGAGACATATGTGAATACATGTGTCCTCCATCAAGTAATAGGTTTCAAGCATCAAAGATTCACACATTCATACCTCTCAAAAGTAATAATGGTCACCAAATGTCCTCAGTTTGGCCTCATACTTTTGTATTGAAAAATCATTAAAGAGAGAAGTTAGAAAGTAATGAGACAGGTTTCTGTTTCAGACTTCACAACCCACAGAAGAGTATTAAAAATACTGATGCAAAAAATGTTTTGATTCTATCAACTGTTTAACTTTCTAATACCAAAATATGTTAAAAGTAGAATTAGCAAAACAACATCACAAATGCAGATATACTAAACACAAAGCCAGCTATGCACCCTGAACATCAGACACAAATGTTATAAATCCCTGAATCCAAAAGATAGAAAACAAGGACATGGCACAGTTATCATCACTTGCACAGGGTATTGTGGGAGGGGGGGGTCAGGAAGCCTAGGCTGACACAAAAGGTTGGTGAGTACATGTGAGTAATAAAGAGAAGCAGGAAGACATTTGGATAAAGTAACAAATGGAAAGTGAGACAAAATGAGCTTTAAGCTTCACGTCTCAACCATGTAACTGCTGTGTGTGTGTGTGTGTGTGTGTGTGTGTGTGTGTGTGTGTGTGTGTGTGTCTCTGTATGGGCCATCCAGGTGAAACAGGTGTGTGAATATCTGCAGGAACACAACCAAGCTCTGTGCTAGCTCATTGCTTTGGTATGTCAGCCAGGTGTAAGAAATGCATGGTAGAGGTGGCACGTTCACACCTGCAGTATGCACTACTGCTACCTGAATGTGACTGATGTCTGCTGGATGAACTCCCTTCATGAAGATGTCTAGGACCATGACTACATGGCCTGCCACATGTCAGTGTGGACACCTCAACCACTGACAGAACAGTGGAAGTAGTGCTACTGTGGGAATGTCTGGCACAGCCACGTCGGCCAACATCAGATGATGTTGCTGACCTATGCCCATGTGGATGCCATCCCTCTTCCAGCAGATGTTCCATCACAGACACCACCTATTCCATTCATCAGATCTATTGAATCAGCAACATGTGAAAGCAGTCACGCATGTCAGCCTGTGCCATATCTATACCCTAAGCATTTCTCTGGAGCGCCTTTGGAATGTGCCTGTCCTTCCATGACGGCCGTAAACATACATCGAGCGGCATGAGAAGACACACCTGGATCAAGCCCAGAATGAACAGCAGGCCTCCTCCAAGCACCTCTAACAACCCTCCTGTGTGGCACCTCACTGAAAATTGGCTACCACCAGAGTCAACAGGCACTGAAGCTGCAGTAACCACACTGCCCTGAATGAGTGTCTCACCCTCCACCTGTCCAATATCTGAGGGCTCACTAGAATATGTTGGTGTTGGCCTACTGGCCCTGTCCGATGGAATTACAGGAGATGGCTGAATGTCAACCTCAGTGTCAGATTTAACCACTCCACCCCCAGACTGTGCCTCTGTTTGGCCACTGTCATCATCATCAAAGTCTGCTGATACCCTGACATCAGGTGGTTGGAGTCCCAGGCTTCCACTTTCAGGATCACCTGTGATAATAAACACACAGGGAAACAAGTGAATACCTACACCACTATAGTCCAATATATGCTAATAAACTAACAGTGGTGCCACTATTACAGACAATAGAGCAATACACACAACAGTCCTAACACCCCCATCACAAAAATAATTATTTCTTTTAACTGCTCATCAGTACTAACTTAAAAATGTTTGTCTTACCATGTGCAAATGATTTTAGGCCCCCTATTCTGGGTGGTCTGAGAAGAAGTTAAGCAAAAGGTTAGGATGCCATCATCAGACTGAACAGTAACACGAGGGGGGGGGGGGTTAAAACATTTTGCCTTTTATATGTCCAGTAACAATATTTTTAACAAGAACTTGGATGACACATTCCACCCCAAGCCCATGTGTAATTAACCAGAATGTATTGTTAACTGTATCAAGCTACAATTATCCCCCCAAACAAATTTAATGTTAAACAGATCTTTGGTATTGCTGTCAATATTTCACTATACAAGAAGTATTTAATAATTGAGATAGGTCAGCCTACCTGGAAGCTCCTCCTGGGACATATTAGTCCTCCTTGAAGTGGCAGCACCAATGTTAATGACATGCTGTTGTGTACTTTCCAGTGAGCTGTCTGGATCCCTGGTAGTGGACAGGAACACTTCATTTTGTTGTCAGTGCTGTCTCTGTAACACCCCATCTCCTGGTAGCCATCCATTCACAGGCCACTGCAATTGCAGTCCTCTGGGTTGATGAATCATGATATTGGCCCTATGGCGTACCTGATCACATGTCCTGCTCTGGCCACCTACTGCATTCACATCAACAACTGTCTGATGTCAAATGTGCATTCTGCCAGACATATCCCCACATCTGGTCTCAAGCAGAAAGACACCATGATGCTGAAATGCTTTCACAATGATACCATTTTCAGGGTCACTGAAGGGGAGTTTGCAGGGATTGGGGCACCTGAGTGCCATAGTCCTAGGTGACATAAAACACAAAAGAAGGATAATACACATAAGTATCACATACATAAAATTCCTGATTACATATAACACACATAAGGTAGTATTTCACTTTTACTCACTGGAGAAACATAATGCAGTCATGATATTCAAATATAAAAAAGTAATTGTGTGGTTGTAACATATTACAATCACACAAAAAACAAGGCTGTATCCAAAACAAGGAGAGTAGCAATAACAAAATCTTGCTTGTGCCAAAACAGAAATGCAAATTTGCTCCTCCAGCCCTAAAAACAACAGGCAAATGACACATTTTGCTAACAAACAATTGAAATGCTAAAAGTGCTATCAAATAACCTGTCCCTGAGACATGTGTACATATTTAACAGAACATTCCATTTTAGGCAATTACCAGTCATGTCTCCCTGTGGCCAGCACTCCCTTTGAGGTGTGTATAGTCCATCCTAGAAGGCTAACACCCATGTGTCATTGACAATGTAGGGCATTTATATTTCACAGAAATAACAATAGAAGAGTGTACAGGGAAAAACAGTTGTAGCATTACCACTTGTGAAAAGAGATAATAAGGCTGTACATCTGAGAAAGTAATAAGCCTATGCCATCACTACACTTCTAAGAAATGCATATAGATAAAAGTAACATTTGCTAATGTGTGTGTGTGTGTGTGTGTGTGTGTGTGTGTGTATATATATATATATATATATATATATATATATATATATATATATATATATATATCAACAGTTTTTTCTTACTGACATTCCAGCATAAGCAGTATATAGCAGAAAAATGCAAGCATACCTTATCAAGATCAGTAGTGTTCTGTGCAGATAACTCCCAAAGTAATATCTTCTTCTGTGTTATCCACATAAACAAATCTCCTCACTTTCAGGTTTCCTAGCTACACTCTTCCCTTTTTATTGCATAGATTCAGGGCTGTGATCATGGTGAAGATGCAAATGAGGTGTGAACTCATTAGAATTGCTGAATCCAAAATACTTGGCTCTGTGCATCAGATGTAAACATAGTGCAGGCACTCCCTCAGTGTTTGTTGCTAATGGATTGCAACTATGAATGATTTACTGGTAGGGAGAAGTAAAACACAACAGCAATTCAGACTCCCCTATCTCTAGTAGGTGTATCAGCCAGGTTGCACTTACAAGGTGTAAAAGTAATTCTATCAAGGTTTTAAATGTAAGTAAGCAGCACATATTTCACAGTTTATGTTCAGTAACATCCATTCTCCCCTTCATTTCTTGACAACTGTATATTACTGCAGTTTATTATTCTCACACATTTTAAGGACATTGATACAGAATGCCTTATAGATAGCATGTCTCAGATTACTGGTCAGATAAGACAAGAATGGGCAACAAACACAAAGAGATAAGACAGAAATTGCATTTATGCAGGCAATAGTCAGAAATGGTTGTGTGATCATTCATTGCACTACTTCTGAAATTAATACATGTACAAACAACTGTCATATGTTTTGTTAGTACTGTGGATGATGTTGCAGTTGGTTGTATGCATAATGGTTTAGTTCTCTATTGCAAAGCTGTTTGCATGGCAAAGAGGGATAAGGCACTCTTTTTGTGATTTGAAGGTCCAGTGGAGTGACAGCTCAAATCCAGTCGTGTGTAATATTTCATGCGTACCGACATGTTGTTTATATAATAGATTTTATTCATTTCACCTAATTTTTACTTTTTTGTGTTTTCCTTTTTTTTAATGGCAGTGTTTGGTGGTGAGCGACTTAGTGCAAGCAAGGAAAATGGAGAAACACAAGGAGTGTCAGGTTTAGCTGTGCTTATCTCTTTTGTGTGATGCTTAGTAGTGCACAAACCTGGACTAGTGGACCTTACAGGAAGCAGACAGAACACCTGTAGGCAGGGCATAGACAGTGTAAAGGTTAAAAAGGACACATTGTTGCAGTTTTTGCTTTCCATCGCTTTGTGGCATTGCGTGGTGGTTAGCAAGCATCTCCAACACCTGCAGCCATTGAACACCTGCAAACAGGATGCAGATTGTCAGCAATTCAAAATGGATACATTCTATTAATGCTGTTGGGCACCACACAAACATGTTAGGTGTTGTACATCAGTTAACACACAGAACTGAAGAATGAATAGGGAATTATGCAACTGTTATACAACCATTTCTGTGGCAACAGGTGTAAGTGTATGGCTGTAATTCAGATGGTTCTGGGTTCTAAAACAGGAAGCCCAACATATATTTACTGTTGTGATAGATCAGTTTATAGTACTGAGCAGGAAAATATACAAATGTTATTTCAATATTCCTGTGGCAGCAGGTGTAAGTGCAGGACAACATGGTCCTAGGTTCTAATACTGGAACTTACAGACATTTTTACTGTTGATCCATTTCACATTATATTAACTATCACTTATAACACTTTATACATAATTATAAATTGTGGAGATAATGTGAATTATATGCATGAGGGGTAAGACGCCCTTACTGTGTTTTGAAAGTTCAGATGTATGACTGAGGGTATACTGTCTACTATGCTTCTGTAAGTATAATTTTGCAATCTGGACTTGGATGGCCATTACACTTAAATAACACACATATACAAATTAATCTATATACAAGGACCTTGTCATGTCACTCACATATATGGTTAACACCTCAGATTATGATCTGTATTTCTGAATGATTCATAACAATGTGCAAGAAGCACTTCTTCTGTGGCAAAGAGGGAAAATCACTACTGTAGAAGAAAATATGTTTTCCCTTATGCATATATTGGAATCTCACACTGTAAAAATCAATTTTATCAGTGCATAAAGCCAAACCAAAAATGTGTCAGGTCATGAAATTTATGCCACCACTCTATGGATACAAAGTTAAATCACCTAACAGTTACAGCATCAGACACCCCTCAAACTAATGCCAAGTGTCAGATTAACCTTCCAGTTTCAAAAATTGCTTTCCTCCCTGCTTGGTACTGTTGCTCTGCACTTAATATCACATAAACTTGGTTGGCATTGTTTCTCGGGTTTGCGCACTACCAGTAAATGCAATAACAGGAATTAGTGGGAAATCATCATTTGCCATTGCTCTGCTTTTGGGATTAGGCATGTCTGGAGTCAGAGGAGAAGGTGCCCAATTCAGGGTGCAGAAGTGGGATGTTCAGGAGTCCAGAATATTTATTGGACTCCTGGTAAAGTGTCACAGCCAAAGGGTTCTGCAGGGTGACTATTCTGGCTCCCAGTAAATGTCTGAGGCTTGGAATAGTCTGGCCAAGGCTGTATCCAGTGTGACTGGCATCCCATGCATTGGAGAACAGTGTAGGCACCATTTTAATGACCTATAAAGGTGCAAGAGGGATACTCTCAGCCAGAAGTTGGATGAGTTTCAAACTAGTGACATCTCACAGCTCTGTAAGTATGCTAATAAACAGAATTTATAATACATCGAAAACAAAATATAGGCAAGACTGGTATGCATAATTTTCTTATATTGTATTCTTTTCTTTTCACAGCTAATCCTGAAATTGAATTGAATTGGCTGGCTCATGCTGATCATTTGGAGAGACTGAGAGACGCAAGTGCTATGCATACAACACAAGAGAAGTATTACTGTAGCTTTAAAAGCTATATATATATATATATATATATATATATATATATATATATATATATTTTTTTTTTTTTATATACCAGTAGTATCAAAGTGAGCATGCATATCCCAACTGTAAAAGCAAGTATGCATGCATAAGTCTGTAGCACAAAGCATCTTTAGGAGTCAAGTGTAAGACTGTAGTCAGAGGTTGTGGGTTCAAATACCACAAGTAACAATTGTACAGTGCTACATTTCTTTAATAATATTACATAAGTTAAACTCTGTACAAGTGGCGTAAACACCCTGCTGTTAAATGTAATCTGTATAATTGGACCAATGATATGTGCAAAATATGCACATTGCAAGCATTACTTTGAGCAATCCATTATTATAGTTTGTAGTTGTTATGACATATACTTAAATATAATACTTCAGATAAAATAGTTGTATAATTGTGATAATGCCTTGTGTGTCACATATGATGATACTAATTTTATCTCTTTTTTTCTCTCACCCCAGCCCTTATATCTTTTTTTTAATTTCATATTATGTGTCATCAAAATGTCTCCATGTCATCCATCAGTAACAAATCATTAAATGCTTCACAGCACAGCGAGGTAGGCCAACCGCAGTGGGTCACCCTGCCCCTGATCCACTGGCTCCAGCACTAAAGCCCAGCACATCTGGGATCCAACCTGGTAGCACTGCCTCTGCTGACCCTGCACTACTTGCACCCTCAGGTAGCACTACTTTGGCAGCTGGTGCTGTGGTACTCTCCGGGAGTACTGGTGGAGGTGGGGATTTCATCACACACCAGGAGATGCCAGGGTTGGTGCTTAGGGTCATGCACCGCACCATTGGTGTACTCCTACACTGGACTGAGAGGTTGCTCTCCCAAATGGTCCATAGAGAAGACATCAAGCACTCCAGCAGTTAGCAGAGTAAGGGGACAGTGATGACAGACCTGTGGGTGAGGACTAGATTTTCACTGTCCCCATGTTTGATGGGCAAGAGCTTGCATTGTCCCCTCCCTCACTCCAATCATGATGTCCCCTAACCTTTTGTGTTCCTAACCATCCCTGTGTCTTGTTTATCCTGTTTGTTTGTATTTGCTTTCTCACCTACCTAAATTACCTGACCCAGAAATACCAATGTCACTTACCCAGCATTCCTCTCTTATTGAAGTAAAAAAAAAAAATATGGTCACCTTTCCCACAAGAAAAAAATCATCCTATACATAACTCCCCATTTTGCCCATGTGTCTTCTTGACACACTTGATTTGGTCCATTTGGCTATACAACATGATTGCATTGTTGTCACCCCTCTTTCTTTAGGTGACAGTCCAAATTCAGCTAATATTCTGTACATATTTTCATTTTACACTGTTGAAGAAATGGATAGCTATGGTTCTTTCCTACCTCCCTCTTATACATCCCTATATTGTTTTCCCCTTGTTCTTCCCTCATGCTTGCCCCCCCCATTTCACCACTTTCCCATCTACCCCATTTTGACACCTATAATCTGGTAAAAAATAGAGTGACACACAGCACACATAAGTACCAAAAAAATGCAGCCCTTCACTTTTTGGCCTCTATGTTTGCATGGAGCTTGGCATTACACATGAATGTCAAATGACAGTGAGAGGCTCTTTTGTCATGCGATTACCTCCATACAATGTTGCTTAAACTTGCTGTGCTATGTCAAAATACAGTAACACATGGTGAAGATAGAGTAATGTAAAATTTCATTGCATTATCAATACTTATTTAAAAGTATTACATACACTTGGATTCGAACCCTATATCATCTGTGCTGAAAAAGGAATGTGTCAATGCATTTACACCTGTTGCCGCAGAGTCAGCTAAACAGTAAGTGTGTTTCATACACTCAGTATTAACTCTCATAATTTTAGCAATGAGACTTGCATTTGCACACTGCTTAACTACACACAAATAGGGAAAGAGTAGAAATGTGTACCCCGCATACACAATTATTTTGCCAGACATTGTGCAAAACTGCTGCTGGCCATTGCACTATGCATAGTAAATAATAACATATATTAGTTTTGTTTATTGTCCATTTAGTCTTCATGACATGAAACTACATGTGGAAACAGAAAAAATAAAGGGCCTATCTAAGAATATGTCACATATTTACAATGCAGCCATGTGTTACCTTCCTCAGTATACTGCAACAATGGTCTCTCATTACTTGTTCACAAATGTATCAACTATTTATTTATTTTATTTATTTATTGACATTTGGTGACTGGGAAAATCCATCTGGGTCAGAAACCCCATTTCAGCAGAGGCCTGGGTAGAAAAGCTCCAGTAGTAATAGTTTATGCAGACCATAGGTATATAGTAATAATTTTAAAAGACATTATCATATGAGTCCAGACAGGACACAGATAAATATTTAGTACAATATTGCAAAAGAAAAAAAAATAGAAAAAAAATTTACACCTATTAGTTATCATGTAGTTTAACATTTAGCATGTAGTGCCTAATACAGTATTTCACAGGAAGCAATCAGAATAGTTTTGTCTAGAAATTGCTGGCAGAGAAGGTATAGCATGAGTAGGTTATGTAAGTATAGGATGTTAGGGAGAGCAAAAGAGATTAGAACTAGTGAAGATGTAAGTGAAACGAATCAAAAGAAGGATGAGAGATTGAGTCGGATGGTGGTATAAGACTTCTTGGGAAAGATCATAGTTGGATTCATTGTGTCAATGTTGAGCCTAATTGAATATCTGGGGTTGATGTAGGAAGAAGGCGATATTATGAAGGGTAGGTAGAGGTTTGGTTTTAGTTCAGGAAGGATGTTTGGAGAAAAATGGACTAAAGCATAGTTGTGGAGTTGTAGTCTGAAGACTTGATTGCAGTTCTGGAGAAAAGTAGGTTAAAGAAGAGTTGCCAGGTGATAGTTTAAATGACAAATGAGAAGAGAGAGGTGGGGGAGGAGTTGATAGAGATAATGTGTCATAGTTTATGCTTAGGTGCATGGGCAGATATACTACCTAAATTAATAAGAAATGTGTGCTATACTGTGTACATCTTTAAAATGACAATGCACATTCAGATTTTCAAATACTTGTAGTAATGTGGACACCTGTTTATATATAGTTTGTAAAGCTGTCTCTTAAAGTACACTTGCACATTGGAATACAACCTCCACATAATGCACATTGCATATTCATCAGTCTGGTAACATGCAGAACATGAAATATCTTGACAGTTGAACATACCTACACATCCATTTCATGCAGACCTGCCAACATCTTCTCTCCAACATCCAGTGCTGATGTCATCCAGCATAAGTTGTCCTGCCACCTTGAAAAAGTCAGACTTGTGCCATAGCATGTGTGTAAAGTACTATATTTTTCAGTCTGTGTACTTAGATAGGTAGGGGTTATGTTCTCATTGCAGTCAACTGGGAGGTGTGTGGGTGTCTATCTAGTCAGAAGAGCATAAATGTGTATCCTGCAGTTACCACTCTAATCCCATGGATTATCAATATTTGACACTTGCACATGCCTACACATCCATTTCATGCTGGTCTCCCAACATTTTCATTCCAAAATCCATTGCTGATGTCAGCCACTATAAGTTGTCCTACAGCCTAGTAAAAGTCATATTTGTGCTGTGGCACTTGGGTAAAGTACTGAGTTCTCATGTCTGTGTGCTTAGTTAGATTGCAATTCTAATCTCACTGCAGTTGACTGGGGTTTGTGCACTTGCTTGACAGACCATTGTACACCAGTCTGTGGGACACTGCTATTAGCATTTTCTCCTCACCAGACACTGTGTGTGTGTGTGTGTGTGTGTGTGTGTGTGTGTGTGTGTGTGTGTGTGTGTGTGTGCGTGTGTGTGTGTGTGCTTATGCACATGCTTGACATTAGAGAGAGCATTTTACATCATCATGTGGGACACTGTTATTAGCATTTTCCCCTCACCAGACACTGCTGTCATCAGCTATAAATTGTTGTCTGACACTCTCCAAGTCAGACTTCAGCTGTGGTGCTTGCCTTAAATACAGAGTTTGCTAGTTGGTGTACTTTGATACGTAGGGATTTTGTTCTCGCTGCAGTCAACTGGGGTGTGTGTATGTTTGTGCACTTAACCACAAAATCCACCAAGAAAAGCACTGGAGAAGCTAAGAAAGTTCTTTTTAGTGTAGTTAAAATGTAATGTTCACTATTCGTTCCAAAGACTTCATCAGAAATGATAAAATACACTTCCAAACCACTTTTAAACCATTCAAAAACATTTAAAGACATACTACAAAAAATGTAAATCTCAAAGTGCCCACACAGTTAACACAGTTTAAAACACAAGGGCATTCACCACTGTATATTCACTTTAGTAATTTGCCTATTTTTTAAGAAACATTTTATGTTCACCATATCATTCAGACCAGGGGGTAAATAAGAAGCAAGTTTAATCTGCCATTCTGCCTCTCTTTGTTCAACATAATTTCTAAAATCCCCTATGCTAAGGTCACGCTTAACAATTTCCACTATAGAAAAAGTAAATTTCTTCCAAAAAGGACATTATTACTATTTTTTGTTGCATTGGAGAACAGTGTAGGCCATTTTTAAGGAAAATTACTAAAGTGAATATACAGGGGTGAATGCCCTTGTGTTTTAAACTGTGTTAACTGTGTGGGCAGTTTGAGATGTACGTTTTTTGTAGTATGTCTTTAAAAGTTTTTATGTATTTAATTGATTTATTAATGAGATGATCTGATTGGTCAAATGTTTTTTTGAATGGTTTAAAAGTGTTTTGGAAGTGTATTTTATCATTTCTGATGAAGTCTTTGGGATGAATAGCGAACATTAAATTTTAACTATACTAAAAAGAACTTTCTTAGCTTCTCCTGTGCTTTTCTTGGTGGATTTTGTGTTTTTTGTACTGTGGACACCTGGGCCTGCTTGTGTGCTGCTTTTCTCATTTTATTGATGTTTGTGGACCTGCTTGACATTAGAGAGAGCATTTTCACCAGCATGTGGGACACTGCTATCAGCATTTTCTCCTCAACATACACGGCTGATGTCATCAGCTATAGTTGATTTGCAGATGTGCAGTATTCCCATCAAGCTAAGGTCAGGGACTGTCCTGTAGGCCAAGCATACTTCACCTTATCCTATAAGATGCAGATTACAGTTACAGGGCTTTCAGTCTATCTACACATGTCATGGCATGGTTTGTATTGCTTGTATTTTCTTGGCGAGAAATCATGGACCTTTTCTATATGGACACTAGTAATATCCCAGCTGTGTGCAACAGAAATGTGTTAGTTGTTAAGGCTAACTACATGTCTTTTACATCTGTTAGATGTCCTGATAGAGGGCATCAAGGGCATGCATGATGAGAACGCTATCATCCTGTGGAACCTGACCAGACCAAGACGTTGGGCACAAAACAAAACTGAGGTAATCATTGAACACTGTCAGATGTGGCCATAAACACCTATATCAACAAGTATGTAGACCACTGGATCACATATGTGGCATCTAAATATGTTGAAATGTGTGAAATGACATATATATATATATATATATATATATATATATATATAGTCCAGTGATCAGGTCTGTACATTAGGGCTGTCTACTAGGCCATTTCTTGTCCATTATATAAGTCACAGATGTCAAGAATGACATACACATCCTGTGTCCAAACAGCTGTCTGGAGGATTACAGATTGTGGGCAATCATTGACTCCAAACTGTGATATTAGTATAATACAGACAGTATCAACACACACCAAAGATTGCTGCCACAGCCATGACAACAAATGAGATGAAACAAAAAGATGGGGGGATTTGTTACATTATTAAAACAAATGCACAAACCAAGGATAATATAGACATCACACGCTATAAGCAGACCAGTTGGTATGTGACCTGTGTCCTGGGGTAGATGGAATATGGAACGTCCACCAGCATGTGTCCACAGTGGTGAGTACTCCCTTGTATGTAACACAACTACTGATTATGTGCAAGACATCCACATCAAAGGCCAGAGTACCTCCACAGTTCACAGCCTTCATCACACCAATAACTGAGTACAATGTACCTCCCTACACATCTTCTAGTGATGTGTAACTGAAGTGTAACGCTTTTGCCACAGTGAGCTGTCATGCATCTTACTGGCCATACCTAGCTATTTTTTTTTTGTTGCATAAACATTACTGTCTGATGGTGCAGAACACCCATCAAGGTGTCACACCAGATGCAGGTATGATACCTATTCTGGTGATGCATACAGTACATACATAGCTGTTTGACAACATTGATGGCATGGGTTACATTCATGAAAGTGTAGATTGTGCCATATATATGCCATGCACTCCAATCAGCTAGCCTGGATTCGTTATAATGTCACAAATAGGTATAGCAGTGTCTCTCCTAACACCTCCAGCAGATGTTACAGTGTCAAGACAGTGTGCTTGATTACCTCCATAGATTGCTGACATGTCATAATAGTTGCTCAAGTGTATTTGTGCAGAATCATCTATGATCACTCAGAATCACATATGTTGTGTCAGAGACATGGGATTACTAGTGGTATTATTCTGATATCATCCATAACTGTGTGTACTTCTTTTAATGTTGTCCATGGGTCTGTAACTGTGTCCCACTTGTTGGAAACCTCTGCTGACATTACACTCATATTCAGGCAAATCAGTTTGCACAGCTTCACAATATGCACCCAAAACCAATTGTATATAACATCCCTGATAGATGTCCTCTCCATTGTTCATGTCACCTTGTCTGACAGTCACATAATATAAATTTTTACTGTGAAGTTCGTACTGTACTATGTTATGTGATTATTGTTCCTTATACAACTGACTCCATTTACATGCCCTCATCTGCTGTACATTACAATGTTTCACCTGTCTTTTGTCCCTGTGTTCAGTCCTACAATTCATCTGTGTGTCCCTATGTAATATACACACTTCCCCTGACTGTTTATTTTAAATGGCAGTCCATGTATCCTTACAGATCATTTACACAACTTTTGCACAGAATGGCAGTAATGGGATTTCTCAATACTCTACACTGTATACACTGTCCTGTACTGTGTTTGGACCATACACACTACATAAACCTTGTAATTATTGTGGCATTCTGCACAATCCTGTGAAACTAGACTGATCTACTGTAAACAGGTTTGCAATTTGTGTTGTTTTATATGTTTTTCTGGCAAACGACACTGTTGCCAGCCACAAAACCATGCTTCTTTATGTTTAAACATGGTGCACAGCATGAATGTGTATTTACTTCTGCTGCTCACCGTGCCAACACATAAACTCCACGTAGGCTTGCACAAACACATAAACTCCATGTAGGCTTCACATGAAGCCTACAGGGAGTTTATTGAATCCCACAGCATATTTCAAAACATTTACAGTTGCTTTCTCCCTAGAGCCTTCTTCAGGTTCATCATTTTAGTCAAGCAGTATAGTCTGTATCATTGAACAGCCATGGTGGTGCAGCGGTAGCGTTGTTGCCTCACAACAGGTTCTCCTGTTCGATTCTCGGCTGGAGTGTGCGGAGTGCCTTCTGTGTGGAGTCTGCATGTCCTCCCCACGGTTGGATGGGGGTTCGAAAGACATGCGTAAATGGTCATGCCTTCGTTGAAGGTTGAACATCAAGCTGGCACCTCGGCGTTCGTCAAAATCTACTGCCAATCATTAGCGGACTGAAGTTCTGCTGTGGCAACCCATAACCGGGAAAAGCCGAAAGACAACAGTATAGTCTGTATCATTATCTGTCTTAAACCCTTGTTTTGCCAAGCACCTCCAGATCTCATTATTATTTGTTAATATGCTCTGTAAATGCAACACCCACTTTTATGGGACCCATTAGAGTAATACTGATAATATTTATTTATGATACAATGGCCATGCCTGCTTTTATAGGACTAATATAAAGTTTTATGTTAAAGGTAATGCCCAGTTGTATGGGGCTAATGAAAATCAACATTTGGATGCCCAGATGCTGAGACCTTATTTTAGTGAAAAACTGAAACAAATGTCTCAACGACTTTGTGGAAAGACAGAGTCCAAGAACCAGGTGTAGAACAGCTAAACGTACTGGTAAACCAACATGAAATTAAATCCAGTAAAAAAAGGGCACAGCACGACCATCCATAAAACAGGGTTTATTACATCAATCTTTCGAGTTGAAACTCTTTTTCAAGAATGAATCAATACATTACAACCACAGAATAAATGTATAATACCAACCAATCACTTAACATAACTCATAAACACATTATATAATTATGCAATTTATATAATTAATTGACATAAACCCAGTTTAAAAAAATTCACTAAAAGCAATAGTCTACTTAATAGTATACTAAAATGCTTCATTACAACCTAAAAAGCTTCATAGGACAAATATAACATTCTAACTGACAATGCTTGTCTTAGCTTTAAAATGGGTTTAATACTGTTAGTTTTATTAAGCCCTGGGTAGACATCAGATCTAAAAAAGTTTATCCATGTATATTCTGCTCTCTCTGTAGCATTCACAATGTCCCCTCCCCTCTTATTCTTGCAAACTCTCTGCAGTATCCTGAATTTAAAAGCATGCTCATTTCCACAATGTAAAATATGCTTGCTAAGTGCATTTGTCTCAACTCCTCTTCTTATATCAGATAAATGTGAGGCAATTCTCTCCTTTAATTTGCAGTTGGTTTTGCTAATACAAAAACATAAACATTTCTCACAATTAGCCAGACTAAATTTTCACTATTGCATGTCCAAAATGCCTTAAAATAAAATTAGCTTGTGTTATGGGGTGTATAAATTCTGTCTCCATATTAATGAACTTACAGAAAATGCAGTTATAGCAGAGGACTGTCCCCTTATTAAATCTATGTAGCTCTTCATTTTTACCAAAATCTTTATAACAGAGAAGTTGTTTACGATTCTTCTCTTTATTATATCCAAAATAAGGCCTTTCTCCTGCTATTTTCCTAACATTAACATCAGAACTAAGAACAGTCCAATTTATTTTAATTATGGACTGAATCTGTCTAGAATGTCTGTTATGCTTTCATCATGTATCCTAGTTTATTAAATCTAGCTTCTCTCACAGAGTTATTATTCTGAGCATTATTGCCTTCTCTAAGTAAATATGGTTTGGCCAAGCTAGGTCTTTCACATCTAACATACTCTGCATTCTTAGTTAATAAACCTCTATTATAGCCTCTTGCCAAAAAATCCTGTGTCATAGTATTAATTTCAGCTGCAAACCACCTCTTCAGTAGTATTTAGCCTACTGGCTCTCAAGAACTGACTTTTTACTACACCTTTATAAATGTGGGTGGGGTCCATACTGGAATTATATACATACCTAGTTGCTTGTACCTCTTTTCTATATATAGATATGTGAATTCTACCACCAATATTCATCAGTTTAACATCCAAAAAGGTGATTTCCTCTACTGAACAAGACATTTCAAACTTAATGAAGCTGGTGAGTTTTGTAGATGTTCAACAAATAGCTCCAATGCCTCCCTACTACCTCTCCACAAAATACTATGTCATCTACAAAGCGTTTGTAATGCATTAAAGCACTATTGTAGTATTCATTTTTGTTAGAGTCAAAAATAATGTATTCTTATCATCTAGCCAATACTATGTTAGCATAGCTGCTGGCTACAGGTGTGCCCATAGCTACTCCTGAAATCTGATGATACACATCATCCCCAAACATGAAAACATTATTTTGTAGAACAATCTTCAGTAGAGAACATAGCAGTGAAATTTTATTTTGCTGTAAAAGTACTGTGCTTAACTAGAAATTCTCTAACATATTCAATACCTATATTGTTAGGAATGACTGTAAATAAGGACTCAATATCCATAGTTACAAACATTACATTTGTCATGTTTATATCTAAAAACCTTCTCAGTCACTCTAAAAATTCACCAGTGTCCTTTATATAGGATATACTATGTTTCAATAAAGGTTTAAGTTGCTGGTCTAAATATTTTGAGATTGCTGTAGTAGGCCATTGTTTTCCTGAGACTATGGGTCTCATTGAGGGGGGGGGGTGAAGCACGTTTTTATGAAGCTTGGGCAACCCATATCTAACAGGGCAAACAGGATGTTCTATATAGAAATAATTAAACTGTTCAGGAGTAATTGCTAGTTGCATCAAATAGTCATGCAATTCAGTTTTAATCCTATAAATCATTCTATTCAGCTCGATAACATTTATAACTTTAAATGTTACACTGTCATGTAAGAATTCATACATGCATTCTTGATATTGTTGTACATTAAGTATAACTGTTTTCCCACCTTTATCAGCTGGTTTCAGTATAATGTCAGTCCTTTTAACTAAATCCATTGATACTTTTCTTTCACTAACATTCAAGTTATGAAAACTAGATGATTTTCCATTAAAAAACAAATCATAGTCATTATTCTCACATAACTTTAACGAGGCTGTAACAGTCGCTGTACTATTAAGCAAGAAAGTATTACTTCTTTTTAAGGCATTTTCAGTATTGGCATTATTATTCTCACATAACATTTTCAGATCCAAATTTCTAACAAACATTCTTAACTCTCCATGGAGTATGGCTTCTAGATCCACATTCCCCAGACAAGCCCTTCCATGACTGTATCTGGCAACAGGCAGTCATTGATGTCAGTGCTGTGGGTGGCCAAGGCTATGAATAACAAATGCTCTTGCATAGATCCACTGACATCATTAAAAAGGCTACTGACAGAGCAATGGTTGTGTCATGAGAGCAAAGGACTCCTGGTGGTGGGTCATCTACTAAACCAGCACTCAATCAAATAGAGGAGTTCCTCTCAACTGCAAGGGATCCAGATAGCTCAGAAGATTTCCACTGTGTGGTGTTGGATGTTGGGTCAGAGGTGGAAGAGAACCAGAGGATTTCTACTGGTGATGCTCCAGGTATGCCATTGAAATATACAAATTAGGTAGTTATTTACAATTTCTATTAAGTTGTATTAAGTTGTATACTTATAATACCTCTATCAACTGAAATGTATGTGTCTAGGGATATCCAGCATTGAGTTACATTGACCACCTACACATGGTATGGGCATAACTTTTTGGCATTAGTTATGTGTATTTGTATTAATCTTTAATATTATTTGCATTATTTGCATTTGCATGTGTGGTTGATTTATTTAGGCATAGTTATTATATGTTGCTCATATTAATATATATTTTTTTTCTTGGTGTATTCACAGGTGAGGCATTGTCTGGCACCAGCACTGTGGACTTCTCATTGCCTGATGTTAGAGGGTTGGTAGTCTCTGACAATGATAGTGTTGGTGAACAGACACAGTCTGGGGTTGCAGAGGGTATGTCTGAGACTGAGTCTGTGGCTTCCACATCTTGCCCTCACAGTATGGACACAGTTATTATGCTTATTACACACACCTGAAAGTGGACAGGTTGATGAGGACACAGTTGACCAGGGCAGTGTGGTTACTCCAGCTGCAGAGCTGGTGGAATCTTCCTGTAGTCTTTGTGATTGTGAAGTACCACACAGGGGTGTCATAGAGGTGCTTAGAGAATGTATGCTTACTACACTCGGGGGTGGGTTCACGACAATCACTCTGACATGGTTTCTGAAGTACCATTAGATTTTTCCCCTTTGGGCTTTGCCCCACTGAGGTGATTGGAGTAGATTGTTCAGAACTAGGGCCAGAGTCCCCCTTTTGTACCTGGAACAATTTGAAATCTCAGGGGAAACAGCAAAGGGGAAAGGACTATTTTAATTTATTTACGAAAGGGATTCAATTTGTCCACTATAAATCTTTTGATATTGCAGATACTATGGTGGACGTAAAATTGTTTTTAAGGAAATTAAACTTGTGTGGTATGTTTCGGGTCTGCGGTTTTTAGTGGGCGGCGCAGTGGTGCAACGATGCAGTGGTTTCCTTACAGCAAGAGGTTCTCCAGTTGGATTCTTGGTTGTGGTGCCTTCTGTGTGGAGTCTGCATGTCCTCCCTGTGTTCATGTGGGTTTTCTCTGGGGACTTTGGTTTCCTCTTACATTCCAAAGACTTGAGTCTGGAGCATTTCTCCCTGGCCTGCTGAAAATAGGCTCTGTCCTAGTCAGGATTTCCTGGTCAACAAATGTTAAATAAATAAATAAACAAATATTAAAGAAGAAAAGTGTGTTTAATCCTACTCTTCATCCAGCTTTTCAACTTTTTGAGGAGTTGGTGCAGGGGGAGTTTAGAAAACTCCATAGACACTACAAGAGAAGGGCTTATAATTTGAGCAATGAAGAAAAATCTTTGGTACAGTTTTTCTCTAGTAGCTCTGCATACAGAATCATGAAACCTGACAAGGGTGGGGTGGTGGTGGTTATAATGGAAGTATTAATTATGATACACACATGTTTAATATTTTGGGAGAGTGTGACAAATATGTTGTGCCAAGAAACAAAATTAACATAGCATATTCTAAAATAGACTTTATTTTGAAGGATATTTTTTTGCAAAGAGTGACTGACAAACACCTCTTTGAATTTTTGTTTGTGGAGAAGTTTTGTATACTGGTTATTTTTGGTATACCTAACATCCACATATCTATAGAGGATCCAACGCTAAGGCCAATTGTGGTGGCCACATGTTCTAGGATGCACACTTTAGCTATGTTTATTTATCAGAAATTGAAAACTTTTGTGACCAACATTAGTCATATCTCCAAGGATTCTTGGTATTTTCTCAAGAATATTAAATCAGATTTTTCATGTAGATTTGATCTTTGTTACTATAGATATTGTTGATTTATTTTCCTGTATTCCCCACTCCTTAGGGTTAGAATGGTTCCATGAGGTTATTGTAGATTGTGAATACTTGACTAACTCAGGCGTTAGGATAATAGTGGATTTTATGGAAATTGTTTTAAACAATAATTTTGTGTTCTTTAACGATGAGTTTTACAAGCAATCAAGGGTGCTGCCATGTGGCCCTGTTGTGCCCCCATTTATGCCAGTTTATTCTAAACTTCTCTTATGCCCCTTACTAACATCTCTATATTTGACTTTTGGTTGACATCTGTATTTTATGGAAAGGTACTGCAGAATGTTTGAAATGTGAGAGTTAACTATTTGGATGTCATCCTGGATAAAGACCACATTGAGGGCAGATTTCACTCTAAAGTGTTTCAGAAGGACACTTTTTGCATATTCTTATTTACAGTATTTGAGTGAACATCCGTTTTACAGAAGAAAGGCATAATAAAGGGACAAATGATTAGGACAACTCGAATGACCTCAGAATACTACTATTTTATCATAGAGACTGAGTTCATTAAACAGTTGTTTATAGAAAGGGGATACCCATCAGACAAGTTAACCAGGTAGCCCTTGAGGTTACTAATGAATGGAACACAAGGTTTGTACCTATTATAGGCCAAGATGGTGAGATACCCTTAAACTAGAAAGAAGACTGATTCTCTTCCGCAGAAAGTGTTTCTGTACACTTTTAGTTCCCATTCTAAGGCTATAGAAAAGATTAATAAATGCTGGGGGAGGGGTTTGCCCACATTCCAGAGATGAGGGATGTTATACCTACTATTTCCATTTTTGTGCAGAAAAGGGGAAAAATTTTGAATGAAATGTTAGAAAGCCACATTGACAACAAAAAAATAGGGACTTTTAAATGTGGATTTTGTAATCAGTGTGAATTTTTGAGTAACACTGGGGAAATTTATTTCAAATCTAGGGGTTTGACTATTAGGTCCACTGGACATTTTATTTGTAACAGTAGGGGGGTTGTGTATTTAACTTTGTGTCTAGGTTGCATGAGGTTTTACTTTGGCAAACTTGAGAGATTTTTAAGAAAATGCATTTACAAGCACATGTATGATGTAACACATTTAAATGAATCCATTGCATTGTACAGATGTTCTAAAGCATGTCCTTTGAGCAAATATCATTTTTTTGCACTTGAACAGGTGCCCATTAGTCTCAGTGGAGGACCCTGGGAGACAAGAGTTGAATACAGGGGAACTGCTATGGCAGCTCAGATTAGCTGCAGGGAAGATCCCTGGGTTGAATGATAATATTTCTATTTCTAGTGTGCTGAGAATACATGCAGCCAAGTTATTGGGTTTTTAATGTTTTTATGCCAATTGTATTTGTTATATTTATATCAGTACCAACATTAACTTTACATGGTATTTATGTACATATATTTTTAGATAAACAAGCATTGAAATTGTATTGTAGGTTTTAAACTTGTTGGCTTCCTAGATTAACAAGTTATGTTTGTGTGGTTTTACCCACATTTTTATTCAATACGCATTTACATGCATGTTTGTTTTAAGGAGTTATTGATTGTTTATTGAATGATTTCCTGACAGTTTAATGATGTTGGTTTGTTTTGGTAGGTTAGGTTTCAGTGATGAGACTATTTAAATGTGATGGTTGCAATTAGATTGTTAGTTCTGATGAAGTCCGACATTTTAGGATGAAAACCCTTAACTCGTGTATATATTTTTTGTATTTATTAAAGATCATTGCTTTTCTCTCCTTCTCCATCTGCCTGGTGTGTCTCCCACAGTTGTCATTTCCTAGTTTCGGTTCTGTGAGTGGACTTGTGTTTTTGCTTACTATACTCTCCCAGATGTTGCTGTGTCAGTATCTGCCACCCAACATATATGCAGAACTATCATGAAGGCACAGGCAAGGTCCACCAGGGCCTCAGAAAAGATAGACAGACTACTGCATGTTGTGCATTCTGATGTATGAGACTGCACAAACCACGAACTATGTGTGTGTGAGACTTCTTAGACAGGATGAATGACACATTAGACCATGCAGTGTCTGACCTGGATCATCTGCTTTGGGAGGGAGAGTAATGTTTGTTTAGTCAAATGTCATGCTTTGATTAGATTTGTAATAATATTCACTTTTGTTTAGTCTGCTTAACTCCAGTACTATTATTATTAGTAGTGGTAGTAGCAGTAGTGGGCAGCCAAGGTGGTGCAGTGGTTAGTGTTGCCGCCTCACAGCAAGAGGTTCTCTGGTTCAATCCTTGGCTGGGGTGCTTTCTGTGTGGAGTCTGCATGTCCTCCCTGTGGTCATGTGGGTTTCCTCCAGGTGCTCCAGCTTCCTCCCACATCCCAAAGACATGCTGTAGGTGGATTGGATACTCTAAATTGTCCCTAGGCATGAGTGTGTGCATGTGTGTGCCTTCCATGGAAGGTTAGGCACTGGGTTGGCAACTCAACACTGTAAAACTCCACTGCCAGTCATGACGGACAGGTGATCTGCTGTGGTGACCCCTAACTGGAAAAAGCCGAAAGAAGAAGAAGTGGAAGTAGCAGTAGTAGTATTAATAGTAGTAATAATTGTACAAGTAACAGTAGTAGTAACAGTAACACTAGTAATAGCAGTAGTAGAAGCAGTAATAGGAGTACAGTAGCAGTAGTAAGAGTAGTGGTAATTGTAGTAGTACTAGCAGTAGTAGTAGCAGTAAGAAGCACTAGTAGTAGCAGGAGCAGTAGAAGTAGCAGTAGAAGTAACAGAAGTAGCAGCAGTAGTGCTAATAGTAGTAGTAGTAGGAGTATCAGCAGTAGTATATGCGGAAAACAATACAGATTTACATACCAGATTGGTTGAGCCCTGAGTTATCAACGACTGCCACCAGTACTGTTAGCCAACAGGGTACTGGCGGAAATTGGGCTACTGTTGGCCGAAGGAGGAGAAGGAGAAGAAGAGGGGGAAGGCATGCCCGAATGCAGGAAGAGGGGAGAAAAGTTAGTAGTGTGGTAGTGAGGGTAGGAACTTTGAATGTTGGCAGTATGACTGGTATAGGGAGAGAGCTAGCTGATATGATGGACAGAAGGAAGGTTGTTATATTGTGTGTGCAAGAGACCAGATGAAAGGGAAGTAAGGCCAGGTGTATTCGAAGTGGGTTCAAATTGTTCTATCATGGTGTGGATGAGAGGAGAAATGGGGGTAGGGGTTATTCTGAAGGAACAGTATGCCAAGAGTGTTTTGGAGGTGAAAAGAGTGTCAGAGTGATGTTTATGAAGCTGGAAATTGTTGGTGTAATGATGAATGTTGTTAGTGCATATGCTCCGCAAGTTGGTTGATGCGATGGATGAGAAAGAAAAATTTTGGAGTGAGTTGGATGAAGTGGCGATGACTGTACCCAACGGTGAGAGAGTGGTGATCGGAGCAGATTTCAATGGGCATGTTGGTTAAGGGAACAGAGGGGATGAGGAAGTGATGGGTAGGTATGGTGTCAAGGAAAGGAATGCAGAAGGTCAGATGGTAGTGGATTTTTCAAAAAGGATGGACATGGGTGTGGTGAATACGTATTTTAACAAGAGGGAGGAGCATAGGGTGACATACAACAGTGGAGGGAGATGCACACAGGTGGGTTATATCCTATGCAGGAGGGCCAGTTTGAAGGAGATTGGAGACTGTAAAGTGGTGACAGGAGAAAATGTAGTTAGGCAGCATAGAATGGTGGTCTGTAGAATGACGCTGGTGATCAAGAAGAGGAGGAGGAGTGTGAGGGCAGCACCAAGGATCAAATGGTGGAAATTGAAAAAGGGTAATTGTGAGATGGAATTCAGAGAACAGTTAAGACAGGCACTGGGTGGCAGCGAAGAGTTACCAAACAGCTGGGTAGCTACAGCAGAGCTAGTAAGGGAGACTGTTAGAAAGGTGCTTGGTGTGACATCTGGACAGAGGAAGGAGGACAAGGAGACCTGGTGGTGGAATGAGGAAGTACAGGAGACTATACAGAGAAAGAGGATGGCGAAGAAGATGTGGGATTGTCAGAGAGATGAAGAAAGTAGACAGGAGTATAAGGAGATGAGGTGCATGGCAAAGAGAGAGGTGGCGAAGGCTAAGGATAAGGCGTATGGAGAATTGTATGAAAGGATGGACACTAAGGAGGGAGAAAAGGACCTGTACCGATTGGCTAGACAGAGGGACCAAGCTAGTAAAGACGTGCAGCAGGTAAGGGTGATAATGGATAATGAGGGAAACATACTCACAAGCGAGGAGAGTTTGTTGAACAGATGGAAAGAGTACTTTGAGGGGCTGATGAATGAAGAGAATGAGAGAGAGAGAGAAGGTTGAATGATGTGGGGATAGTGAATCAGGAAGTGCAACGGATTAGCAAGGAGGAAGTAAGGATAGCTATGAAGAGGATGAAGAATGAAAAGGCTGTTGGTCAGATGACATACCTGTGGAAGCTTGGAGGTGTTTAGGAGAAATGGCAGTGGGATTTTTAACCAGATTGTTTAATGACATCTTGGAAAGTGAGAGGATGCCTGAGGAGTGGAGAAAAAGTGTTTTGGTACCGATTTTTAAGAATAAGGGTGATTTGCAGAGCTGTAGTAACTACAGAGGGATACGATTGATCAGTTACAGCATGAAGTTGTGGGAAAGAGTAGTGGAAGCTAGGTTAAGAAGGGAGGTGATGATTAGTGAGCAGCAGTATGGTTTCATGCCAGGAAAGAGCACTGCAGATGTGATGTTTGCTCTGAGGGTGTTGATGAAGAAGTAGAGAGAAGGTCAGAAGGAGTTGCATTGTGTCTTTGTGGACTTAGAGAAAGCATATGACAGGGTGCCTAGAGAGGAGTTGTGGTATTGTATGAGGAAGATGGGAGTGGCAGAGTAGTATGTAAGAGTGGTACAGGATATGTACAAGGGTAGTGTGACAGCAGTGAGATCTGCAGTTGGTGTGACAGATGTGTTTAAGGTGGAGGTGGGATTACATCAAGGATCAGCTCTGAGACATTTCATATTTGCAGTTGTGATGGACAGGTTGACAGATGAGATCAGACAGGAGTCCCAGTGGACTATGATGTTTGCAGATGACATTGTGATATGTAGTGAGAGTGTGTGTATGTGTGTGCATTTTGTTTAGTCTGCTTAACTCCAGTACTATTATTATTAGTAGTGGTAGTAGCAGTAGTGGGCAGCCAAGGTGGTGCAGTGGTTAGTGTTGCCGCCTCACAGCAAGAGGTTCTCTGGTTGAGGAGAACCTGGAGAGGTGTAGATATGCTCTAGAGAGGAGAGGAATGAAGGTCAGCAGGGCTAAGACAGAATATATGTGTGTGAATGAGAGGGAGGATAGAAGAATAGTGAGGATGCAGGGAGTAGAGTTGGTGAAGATGGATGAGTTTAAATACTTGGGATCAACAGTTCAGAGTAATGTCGAGTGTGGAAGAGAGGTGAAGAAGTGAGTACAGGCAGGGTGGAGTGGGTGGAGAAGAGTGTCAGGAGTGATTTGTGACAGACAAGTACAGCAAGAGTGAAAGAGAAGGTCTACAAGAGGGTAGTGAGACCAGCTATGTTGCATGGGTTGGAGACAGTGGCATTGACAAAAAGGCAGGAGTCAGAGCTGGATGTGGCAGAGTTAAAGATGTTAAGATTTGCTCTGGGTGTGACGAGGGTAGACAGGATTAGGAATAAGTATATTACAGGGTCAGCCCAGGTTGGACGGTTTGGAGACAAAGCCAGAGAGGTGAGATTGCGTTGGTTTGGACATGTGCTGAGGAGGGATGCTGGGTATATTGGGAAAAGGATGCTAAGGATGAAGCTGCCAAGTAAGAGGAAAAGAGGAAGGCCTAAGATAAGGTTTATGGATGTGGTGAGAGAGGACATGCAGGTGGTTGTTGTGACAGAGCAAGATGAGAGGACAGGAAGAAATGGAAACAAATGATCCGCTGTGGTGACCCCTAATGGGAGCAGCCGAAAGAAAAAGAAGAAGAAGAAGAAGAAGAAAGTTGTAGTAGAGTAGTAGTAGCAGTAGAATCTGTAGTAATAGCAGCAGTGGTATTTGTAGCAGTAGTACTAGTTGTAGCAGTAGTAGAACTAGGAGTAGTAGTAGTAATAGGAAGCTGTAGTAGTAGCAGCAGGAGCAGTTGGAGTAGTAACAGTAACAGCAGCAGTAGTAGCAGCAGTACTTGTAGTAGAGTAATACTAGCAGTAGTAGTAGTAGTACTAGTACTAGCAGTACCAGTAGCAGTAGTAGTAGCAGCAGTAGTTGTGTAGTACAGCTTGCTCAGCCCCTTGTGCAGATGATGCTGAGATTGCCCTGACTCTTACTGTGGTGTTTGCATGGACTGCTTATGTCTAATATATATAATGAGCCTGCAATGCATGCTATAGAAAAATCAGTTTTATTTTTAGTGTAGGACTTCATTTTGTCATTTGTGTCTTGGTTTATTTGCTTTCCTTCGGTACACATATGGTTGTATAGATATTGTGATCATCTGTCTGTGCAGATGATGCTGACATTGCCCTACCCACATGAGGCTGTTTGCCAAGGGTTTGTTTATGCCTACTAAACAAGGTGTTAATAAAATACATATTAAAGTAAGACTTGTGTTATGTTTGAATGCAACATTATTAGTGTCTTTATTTCCTGAATATATCAGTAATTGTTCTGATATTCTTAAATAGAAAATCTGTGATTTTTACTTAATACTCACTTCTGTTTATGTACTGTACTATTGTAACATCTTTGATACTGCTGTTAAGAATGTCCTAGGCTGGGGCTGCACACATCTGATGGTCACAGTAGCCAGCCATTGCATGTGCAAGTAAAATTCGGTTTGTTTGTATGCATCATTGTTACTGATGTATCCGTGTAGCTTTTAGTTTAATCAAGTGGTGAGTGTATGTGCAATTCTCTGCCTCTTAGCCAGTGCCACGGCATACTGTGCATGCTTCCATCTGCCATGATCACCCCCAGCTGCTGGCTCCTCATCTGACCCCTCCTGTATGTCAACTGGCCCTGCCTTTGTTGCTGGGACTGTAGGCCCTGTTCTTGGACACCCTTCTGCACTTGTTTCATAAGTATAATATTATGTAATATGGCACACACACACACACACACACACACACACACACACACACACACACACACACACACACACACACACACACACACACACACACACACACACACACACACACAGTATTTTGGCAGAGACAGTGGGGTCATGCTGCAAGGCACTTCTACATGTAACCAGACAATGGAACTGTGATTTATGCTGGCCAAATACATGCTCTATGATATTTCTAGTCTATGCATATACAGAGTTATAACATTTCTCAGTGGGATTGTGCAGGTTTCCCAAATGAGTCATGAGCTGGGTTCTAATACATATCCTGTATTCCTCACTAGATGCACTTCTAATAAGTTGCCCCTTGAAAACATTAGTTACAGGTCACTGGTTTGCTATATGTGGGACTCATATAAACTTCCAGAGTGGCATGCATACACACATTATAGATGTTACCATGTGAATTACAGACCACCTGACAACTGGTGGAGTGATAGTATTTTCTGTTCACATACCTCCTTCTCAGTTCACCAGGTGGGGATTTTATTTCAATGTGGGTGCAGTCTATGTCCCCAGTATCTAAGGGAAATTGGGCTATAGCATAGAAATTGTGCATGGTGGTACCTCGTTCCTTTGCAGCATATGGAAACCAGATATGCTCCCCCACATACTGCAGCATTGCTTTGCATTAAGGAACTTGTATCATATTTTTGAAGTAGTCGCTTGTGAAATTACCACTGTGTCCCCTGTAAATTGTTAAAAAGTCCCTGTAGCTAGTATACATAAATCTATGCATGCCTTAGTTTCTACTGGGATAGGTTCTCCACAATTCCATGGGGCCTCAGGTGAGGACAATAGAGACAATTTCCTGTATAGTATCCCTGTTCACCCTGTAGCACTCTAGTATTTCAATTTCATGTACTCCATGGTAGGCCAGACATGGTCTAAGCACTCTATGTCTTCTAGAATGAGGTCTGGCAGCAGCAACAGCAGCACCATGTATGGCAGCCTGTTGCAGATACAGGCTTATAATGGCAGTGGCAGTTTCTAACCTTTTGTTTAAAATATTCCTGTAGCTATATTCCAGCTATTCTTGACTGTTACTATTTTACAATGTTTGAGGTGTTTGGAACTGTTTTTTTTTTTGCCTGTACTATTTTTATTCCATCTTTGTAGATAATATTATTTTGTTTGTCATTGCTGGCTGCATTTTAACCATTTTGACCTGTTTTGTTTTGTTTAATACAGTTTTGTTCTATTTAAATCAATGCTGTGAGTGAATCTGCTTGACCAGGGGTGGCAGCCATATTAGAATCAATCATGAATTATCTTAGTATAGACAGATTGATTGATACAGGTTCTGGATGGTTTGCAGTACTTCGGCTTCAGCTTACAGCTGGTTTTCATTGGTTCTTTTCTTTTTCTTTTGCTGGATTTACTGCACATTGCTGCATTAGTGTGGTAGTAATATTTCCATAATGGGTAGAATGTGCAAGTACAACTCTCTCTTATTGTACTTACAGAAATGGTGCCTTCTTATAACATTGGTCATTTACTTATCCATGTCTTCCTTGTCTGTACTGCTTGTACTGAGCTACATGAGCATTCACTTAGCTGCACTGATCTGCACAGCCTGAGTACCAGTTGCACTGGGCAGTGAGGGCTTTCACTGAACATATAGTCCAGCAAATTTCAACAGTTGTAGTACTTCCCCAGCCCCTCTTGAAACTTCACTTAATTTAAATCTAGCAGCACTGGTCACAAATGGAGAGTCAAACACAAACACCTCCTCTATTGTCATTGTTAGAGCACTTAGAATCCAGAGGCAGTGCATAAACTGCCTCATTATCACTGATAAAAAATTCTACTAAACTCCAATAACTCTATCTATGAGAAGTATAATACTTAAATGGAGGCACATAGAGCTCAACACTGTCTTATGCCTGTCCACACCTTTACAACATCACAGTTCAAACTGTAAGATGCCTTATACTGATGTCATTAAAAAATATTTACTTAAGTCTCCTAGGATGCTGAAGACTAGGCTCCACTAGGTTCTGGCCTAAAGCCTCATATTTACCTTCTACATGCTCCCCAGCATCAACAAGTCTTATCTAATATACAGCTTGCTCTGACAATATAGGAAATATAGACACAAACACGGGTCTCATAACTTGCACTCAGAAGCCCTTAAGGCAGCAAGAGCAGGCTAGATCATTTGACAATATTCTGGATCTAGGTTACCCTATAGTTAGACACACTGATGCTCCACTCACTTGGCTGAGCAAAGTCAGGGTAAAGGTTAGTTTGCGTGTCAAGTGCAAAGATGCATAAAGTCACTAAAGCCCTTAAATCTCACATCCTGGGTACATGTATGACCTAACTACTGAGCAAGTGAGAGTGAATAACTTGCAATGCACCTCCTTGGATATTATGAAGAGGGACGTGATGGAGCTCTCTGAATATGCATCTGAAAAGGGAGTGAAACTAGTATTCAGCAGTATCCTTCCATTGCCAAGAATGATGAAGCTGTACAAACACAAGTTAATTGACTTTAATTATTTGTTTAACTAATGGTGTCATTCCAGGGGGATACAGAATAAGTGAACCTGAGATGAGATGGTTGGCAACCCGAGTCTGCTTTTCTAGGATCGTCCGCATCTCTCTCCTCATGGCTTCTATATTGGCTAAGAACTTTTCTTCCCCATAAGGCCTGTTTTAGGGAAGGTCAGTCTCCTCAAATTACCCATGTATTAAACCACAATCAAAATTGCATAAAGTAGCACTACTCAATGTTAGAACCAGAACAAAAAGTTACACTCCTTACAGGCATTCTTATCCCTTGAAAATATTGATATATACCTAGTTAGTAATGTGACACCCATGCACTGGCCCAGCAATCAAGGAGCCTCAATCCTCAACACTGACACCATACAATACAAACACAGTAAAGTACAATTAAGAGCACACAGAGGTCACAGTCAGTCTGGGGGCTGGTTTATCTCTTTCTCTCCAGGTCCCCAAATAAGACTCCCCACTGGCACAGCTATAGAGCCCAGATCTCAGCCTAGTGGGTAAGCTAAAACCTCCAGAACCCTCTCTGTCTAACCAGTGTTTCGTGTCCATGCCCAAGTAGTTGACACACACAAACTTGGAGATAACAGTTATATACAACCACACAGACACTCTTGGCGAAGGCTGGCACAGGTTCTCCAGCTGTGCCCCTTTTCTGCCCAGTCTAAAAGGTATTATTATCCAAATGGTAAGTGTGACTGAACAGCAAAACTTATTTGGAGTGACTTGGTATAGTATATCTATATACATGCAATGTACTCTTAGAGCTTAAATTGTCTCTATACAAAACAGTCACATTTGAAAGGTTTAAAATATTTAATAATAAATAATAAAAACACAAAATAATAATTCTTACTACACAGTGCTAGTCAAGAGTTCAGAGATCACAGAGAAATACTTAAAATAATACCATAGAAAAGTTCTGACATCACAGAAAAACACATACAAAAATCCACTTAAACTTTTAAAATAACAAAAAAACCTGGTACAGAACACAAATGGATTATTAAATTTTATGGTTTTATTAAGTGCTTTTCGTCTAGCTTAATAACTAGACTTCCTCAGACCTTAGCACTTAATAAAACCATAAAATTTACTAATCCATTCGTGTTCTGTACCAGGCTTTTTTTGTTATCACAGAAAAACACTTAGACTAATCTTCCTATTTCCTAGCTAGTTCTAAGAGAAACAAAACACTAAAGTCTAAGATCCTACTTACGTATAGATGCAGGCAGTGCTGGTGATGTTGGATGTTCTCAAGACAAAAATGCTCTAATGCTATCATTCTTTCTGTCCTTAAATTGATAATACAGTACCAATGATTCATTTCAGATTACATAATTTATTTCTTTCTGGTTCCCAGACTAACAGACTCTCAGAGGTTAATAGCCCCTTTGATCTTGCAGCTGGTCAGGAACCAGAACAATAAAAGAAATTATACATGCAAATTCTAGTCATTAACTCTGGCCTCAAAACAATAGGCAGAATTCCTTCATCCAGACATATCGGCTCTGAGTTTTGACATCAAAGAATCGACTTGTCAGCTTTGTTACAGCAGAGTGCACTGTTGTTACATTTTTGCAGTTCCACATTTAACACCATTTTTTCCCATTTAAGAGAAGAAGCCTGTAGCTTATATTAATATTTACAAATGACAGAATTATCTACACAATTCTATTTGGCTAGGCTGGCAGCCTTCACCTATCTTCACACATCTCCACACCGGGCAACTCAAGCTAGTTTTTCAAGTGACCCTTGAGAAACATTGCTTGAGAAGGTTAGGTCTATCTGAGTATACCTTACCCCATTCCCTGTCTTGAGAGCCCATCTGCGTTGGCATTGCTAATCCCACTGGGTGCTGCACTGACATATCATATGCTTGCAACCCTAGGCTCCATCTTAGCAACTTGGCATTTTGCTGGGTGGCCCTTTTCTTTCTTGTCAGGTCTCTGAGGGGGATCAGCTATGATACTATAACTGGGGACGGACTTTCTGTGGTACCCTGCTGTCCCTAGGAATGCCCTCACCTTCTTTTTGGTAACAGGTGTAGGCCATGCCTGAATCTCTTCTACTTTGGCAGGTTTCTGGCCTGATCTTGCCACTCCCCACTCTATGTCCCAGGTAGGACACCTCTGCTATACCCACCTGATGTTTGCTCAGTCTGCCCAGCACCTCCCTGACATGTTGAAGGTGCTCCTGCCAGTAATGGCTGTAGATGGCAATATCATCCAGTTAAGCAAGGGCAAAACCTCCTACTCCTGCTAGGATATGATCAACCAGCCTCTGGAAAGTTGCTGGGGCATTTTCCATCCAAAAGGGCATCTTTGTGAACTCATACAAGTCATAAGGAGTCACAAAGGCTGACTTCTCTCTAGCACTGGGAGTCAAGGGCACCTGTCAGTAACCCTTGGAAAGAACAATGGTTGTAAGATAGTTAGCCCCACACAGCTGCTCTAGGGCCTCATCTGTCCTAGGCATAGGGTAAGCATCTGACTCTGTGTGACTATTTAATTTCCTGTAGTCCACATAGCACCTGGTGCTGCCATCCTTCTTTGGCACCAGCATCACTGGGGAGGCCCAGTGACTGTTGGACTCTTGAATCACACCTAGTTCCAACATCTCTTATATTTCATCCCTCAGAGTCTGTTTGACTCTCTCAGGCACCCTATAAGGGGCCTGCCTAATTGCCCTTTGGGGTCCTGTATCCACCTGGTGCTGCACCAGGTGGGTGCACCCTGGTTTCCCAGTGAACATGTCCCTAAACTCCTGTAACACTGCTCTGATTTCTTGAGCTTGGGTAGGAGATAGCTGCTGGAACATTGCTACCCCTTCCACTGAGGTGTCAGTCTGAGCCTCACTGAGGAGATCAGTCACCAGATCTCCCTTAGACTCCTCCTGCAATCCACTGCAAATGCTCAGCACAAGGGTCTCCCTATCATGGTAAGGTTTCATCATGTTAGCATGGTACAATTTGTACCCCTGCCTCCATGTAGTTAACATCACTTACCTTTCTTACTACTTTGTCGGGCCCCTCCCAAGCTGCTTGCAGCTTGTTGTGTCTGACAGGAATTAGAACCATTGCCTGCTGCCCCACAGCATACTCTCTAGCTTGAGCATTCCTGTCATACCACACCCTTTTCTGTTGTTGGGCTTCTGCCAGGTTCTCCTGGGCCAAGCCCATGGGTTCCCTGAGCCTTGTCCTGAGGTTTAGGCCATATGCCACAACAGACTCCTTGTGAGGTTCACATTCACCTTCCCACTCATCTTGAATTTAATCTAGAGGTCCCCTCATCCTATGCCCATACAGCAACTCAAAGGGTGAAAATAACATGTGGATTCCTGAGGAACCTCTCTGCAAGCAAACAACAGACAGGGCAGATATCTGTTCCACTCCCTCTTAAACTGGTCTGCAAATGCCATATGGACTTGATTGTAGAGTTTAACCTCTTAACAAGACCATTAGTCTGGGGATGGTAGGGAGTGGTCTTCATGTGCTTCAACCCACAGTACTTCCACAGACAGGCCAGCATGTCTGACATGAAACTGGCACATCTGTCAGTCAGTATTTCTTTTGGGAAACCTACCCTGCTGAAAATTTCTAACAAAGCATTTGCCACCTTTTCTGCTTCAATGGAGGACAGAGCCACTGCCTCAGGGTATCATGTAGCATAATCCATTACCACTCGGATATACTTTTTCCCTGTGAAACATGGGGTACTCAGAGGCCCCACAATATCCATAGCTACCCTCTGAAATGGCTCTTCAATCACAGGTAAAGGCATCAAAGGAGCTCTCACCTTGTCTCCTGCCTTGCCTACCTTTTGGCACTGCTCACAGGTCCTGTAGTACCCCGTTACATCTCTGAAAATTCCAGGCCAATAGAAGTTCTGCATAATACGTCTCTTTGTATGTTTTATGGCCATATGACCGGGAATATCATGGGCTATGGCTAGAAGCACCAGATTGTAGGCTCTAGGCACTACCAACTGCTGTACCCTCTCTCCTTCTAGCCCTTCCTCAGGGGTCCACTCTCTATACAGTAACCCTTTTTCCCAGTATACAGAATCCCCCTTCCCTTGAGAATCAGGTGCTTCCCTAGCTACCTGCCTCAGGCCTTTCAATGTAGAGTCTGAGAGCTGAGCCTGTCTCAGCTCTCTCTTTGTAACCCTTCCCAGCTCCCCTTCCACAGGAAGTCTGGCATCCTCTGACAGTGGTGCCTCACTGTCAGCCTGGGTACTACTACTCACCTCTACCTTTGCAGTTACTCTGACCAAGGGAACAGCAGTACACACAAGCAGCTGTGGCTCACATTCAGTCTCACTGCTACAGAGTAGCCCCCTCCCTGAAGTAACCACCTCATCAGTCCTGCCTGCAAGTATGCAGTCTGTCTGGGTCCCCCCCAGGCTGCCAGACCCACATGATTGCCTCCTAGCCTGACTGCATGTAACTGCATAAACACATTGTACTGCTTCATCCAAATCCTTTCCTCTCAGGACATCTGTCTCAAGACAACCTACTGTTGGCATTTCGTCTTTCCCACTTACTGGCTTTCTCACCTTTTGTTCCCCACCTTCCCTCCATGGACATCTATATGCCACATGGCCCCACTTGTTGCATTCAAAACATTTAACCCTAGGTCCTTGACGTTTACCTGGACTAGTGGTTTCCCCTGCTACTGGTAGATTCTGTTGGGGTAGCCTGTGCTGCCCACCATGGTTTCCTTTAGACCCATGAGCAGTACTGAGGGTCCCTTTCCAGTGCAGGGATGCCCTGCTTGCTAGGTATAGGTCTCCCTTCTTCCCCAACTCATATGAAGTAGCACATTGTCTATCAGCTAACCAGATCCTCATGTCCTCAGGCAAAGTGCTAAGGGCTTGTTCCCTCACCAAAAGGTCTGCCATCCCTTCAAAAGTGGTGACCTGACATCTACTCACCCACCTATGAAAATAAGTGCTCAATTCAGCAACATATTCACATGCACTTTCATCTGCCTTGCATCTATGCTCACAAAACTTTCTTCCATATATTTCAAGTGTTAGCTTAAACAATTCTAACAAACAGTTCTTAACAGCAGTGTAATTAAAACAGTCAATGTCAGACATTTTAGACAACACAGTTACAGCATTACCATGGAGTAAGGGGGTTGGGAACCATACCCAAAGCCTTTGGTCAACATCATACTGTGTACATAGCCTCTTAAACATATGAATGAAACTATCAAAATTATCCCCCTCTTTAAAATGCAGAAGGAATTTTCTGACCTTTTGTGCTTCTAGGGTCCAGTTACTCCCTTCCCCATTTACCTCCATGACTCTGATGAAGAGTCAGCATCTCCTTCTGATGCTTCCTCTGCCACTCCTTTTCCTCAGCTTCCAGGTGTAGGCGTTTTCTCATTCTCCTCACTCTCTAGATGCCTCAGTCTCTCAGCTGCTTCTACTTCCAAACACCTGGCCTCCAACTCAAGTCTCTTTAGCTCCAGATGGATTTTTAAGTCCCCTGCAGAAAAGTTGAGCTGTCCATTCTCTGAGGGTGGTACATCTCCACTGCCAGTTTGATCGTCCTCCTGGTTGCTGTTTTCTGATTCAGCTGTGACCAAAGTTGCAATCATGTCTGCCTTAGTCAGGTTTAAATGCACCAGTCCCCTAGCCAGGCACATCTCAGCCAGGTGGCTCCTTGTCAGCTTTCTGTACTCCTCTGCTGACATGCTGCCTGCTCTCCCTGACTAACTAAGCTAACAAAAGAAATAAAACAATTGTGATCTGAACTGTGAGTATTCACTGCATGACTGGTTTAGAGTACAAAACACCTTCAGTGATCACTTTACACAAGCTACAGGAATTCACTCTATCCACACCACTACAAGCCAATTAGTATTTGCCAACCAATTAATATGTGGTGTGGATATCCCACTACTACCAAACAATTAATATGTGATGCCCGTGCACTGGCCCAGCAATCAAGGAGCCTCAGTCCTCACCACTGACACCAGTGAGGGGTGTCCATATAGGGAAAGGATAACAAATGCACACACAGTAAAGTACAATTTCCCTTAAGAGCACACAGAGATCACAGTCAGTCTGGGGCTGGTTTCTCCCTTTCTCTCCAGGTCCCCAGTAAGACTCCCCATTGCCACAGCTATAGCGTCCAGATCTCATTTTTCCCATTTAAGAGAACAAGCCTGTGGCTTATATTAATCTTTACAAATGACATAATTATCTACACAATTCTATCTGACTAGACTGGGAGCCTTCACCTATCTTCACAAGTAAAAAAAAACAAGGTTTTTGAAGCAGTAAAAAACCCTTGCAGTGGAAGGTTATAACGCCTGCCAGTCGTTCAGACTCAAAACTAAATTGGAAGTTATAGCTTGTGGGGGTGTATTTGTGTTTCTAAGAACAATTTCACCCCCAAACATGCAATGCAAGACATAACTCAGAACTCCTCCACATTCTTATTATGACAAACAAAACCCAGTATCATATATTAGTCAACTACAGTATACTCTGCATAACACCTTGGGACCATGAGGCATATCTTAACAAACATCCATCACCATAGAATCTAACAGTATCGTCTTGGATGTTGGATGACTTCAACCATCCCTCAATTACTGGGTCACCTACTCCACCACAACAAGTTTGTATAGATATTCCTAGATTTTTGTTAACGCCAACTCGTCAGACCAACTAGTCCAAATCCTAGAGAGGGGCTCTAAAATATTATCATTGTTCTCACCCATGTTCACAGCCTACAGTTACAATATCACTGCTGAAATCTGACCATTGTGCTTCTCACCTATGCTCACAGTCTACAGTTACCATATCACTGGTGAAATGTGATCATTGTGCAGTAGCATTTTCTCTAGGTGTGAGACCTGAGTTACCTTGAAACCTTTCTATCTTCAGAGTCTATTGTAAGACAAATCTATTTCAGCTATATAATAACTTGATGAAATTCAAAGACCCTCCTTACCTAGACTGCACTGTTTCACATACTGCCATTTTCCTAGATAAAATATATGTCCACCTCTGAACTAGCAGTGAGGTCTCAAGTCCCTATAGAAATGTCTTTCGGCTTTTCCCAGTTAGGGGTCGCAAGACATAAATATTGTGCCAAATTAAAAAAAAAATCCCATTTGGTGGAACCCTGGTATCAACAAATTATACTGTAGGAAAAAGAAACTTTTAACCTATAAAAGCAAATGTAAAACCCTCAGAAACTAGGGGAAAGCTCACAATGATCGACAAAATCAAATTCTACTTGTCCAAGAACAAATTGGAAAATGCCACCCATGCTAGTGATAAATAGAATGCATACCTCTCAACTGTCTCTGAGATTGACTCAAAAATTTGTTCTGTCTCACTTAATCCCTTCTAGTACAGGTGACTTTTCTATAAAAGGTGGTGAATTACACCACAAAAAATGACAATAATTAGCATTATAGACCTCTTTTATTTCATAAAATGGATATTAGTTTACACTTTTATTTATTCAGTATCTCAGGACTAATATTTTAAAAGGGTCCCTGATTATTTCTGGATTGGTCCCTGATTCTGTTGAGATTTGTCCCTGATTTCTTGAGAGCTATGCCAGAAAGTTTCTTCAGCTATGTCAAGAACCTAAGAAATAATAACCCACAAGGCTTTGAGCTAATACAAAATAACATCACATTCTCTTCCCCTGAGGACATTGTCAACATACTAGTAGAAAAATTCAGCTAAAACTTTACACTGTATCTCCCCCAATTGATCACAGTATATTAGTATGCTTATGCCACAACCACACATCACCCCCAAACAAATCCTAAGTGCTTTCTCTATGACTAGAAACACTAGCTCCATGGGCCATGGCAATGTGCCAGGCTGCCTTCCTGTCAGCATTAAGTACTGCCTGATTGGCTCCTTATTACTTCTCTTTAGTCTTAACCTTCTCCACTGGTTTCATGCTGAAGGTGTGGAGAACTGCTGTAGTCATCCACTCTGCAAAGGGGGACCAATGAGTGACCTAAGCAATTATAGATCTATCAGCCTCCCTAGTCTTGTCTGTGAGACAGGGGATCTTATATTTAATCACTCCATAAAAATGTCATAGACAGTCTTCAAAACCTGGATCCAAAGGAATTTGGGTTTGTTAAAGGAAGATCTTACTTTCTGAACCTAGTGGACTTTTTTGACCAAGCCAATAAGGCATTAGACTCAGGTAAATTGGTTCACTTTGCATACTTGGATTTGGCTAAAACCTTCAATACCATTCAAAACTTGAGCATTATTGACAAGCTAATCCAATTAAAAGTAAACCCCTATATTACCAGTTGGTTAGAAACTGGCACACTACTAGAACTCAGTCTGTTAGTGTTAAAAGAGTGGTTATCAGGGGTGGCCCCCCCAAGGATCTCTCCTGGAACCACTCCTCTCTGTTATCTACTTCTCTGACATTAAAGCAAACACCAAAGGCTTGGGGTTGATGAAGTTTGCCAAAGACTGCAAACTTGGAGACGTTATAAATTATAACCTGGATAACTGGTTGGGTATTTGTAAGTACACCACTGATGTGGTCCATCTAGCCCTTATGGAAAGGGTCTGGAACTAGGTCAGAGTCTGAAATTAACTCATCTTGGTAAATGGGTGAGATTTCTGGCTAGACTACACATGGCTACAGGGTTAACAACCTAGCATTAACCTGTAAACACAACCGTTTATCTTTAAATATATTGAGTCAGCACTGCACTGGATCCAGTGTGATTAGGTTGGTCATTAATGCCACAGTTTATCTTTAAGTATATTGAGTCAGCACTGCACTGGATCCAGTGTGATTAGGTTGGTCATTAATGCCACAGTTTATCTTTAAGTATATTGAGTCAGCACTGCACTGGATACAGTGTGATTAGGTTGGTCATTAATGCCCATCGTACTTCTGAAGCTGAACTACTCTTATTAAAGGAAAAAGATTAGCTATTTTAAAATGTTCTTTCATTTTTTTGTGAGACCTCTTTGGGATGCTATATTTAGAGATCTGTACAGGGTGACCTCCCTCTAAAAATTATGTATCATTACATTTATTTTTCTGTGCAGGTTAATGGGCTCTCTATTGAAATGTTGGCACTTGAAATGCTGAGTGCTGACAAGCCAAAAAAGATCTAAAACACAGGAGTAGAGCGAATCTCGAGAATCGCTCTTCTGCTTAAAACTTTTCTTTACAGGGGGGGGGGGGAAGCCCTCTAACGTCCCTGAACTTATATATATCAAGATCACCATACCTCAGAGAAAAAGGAATATTCCGACAAATGGCACCTTTGAATTAGCATATGTAAGTCTGATCTTTCAGCCATTCAGTCTCCACATTTCAGGACTCACTCTACCACGTTCTGACATTTCAAATGGTTACCGGTTATTGCCCTATTCTCAGCTATAGCGTCTTCTGTGTGGAGGCATGCGTGAATGGGCGTGCCTTCGTTGAAGGTTGTGTGTCAGGGCTGGTAACTCGGCATGTAAAAATCCACTAACAAACATTAGCGGACTGGAGTTCCGCTGTGGCGACCCCTAACCAGGATAAGCTGAAAGACACAACAACAACAACCGGTTATTGCCCTAGTAACATTTTGCAGTTTATAAGCTAATTTATGATGCTTTGATTCTCACCATAGCAGGGTTTGATAGTCTTTTATTACCCTAAGAATCCAGTTATAGGAAACATTAAAAAGTTTAATCGGAGGACTTTCATTTGAGAATTGTCTTCTGCATGGAAATGACATTTATTTATTTTATTTTTTATTTACCATTTTTTAACCAGGGTAAAACATTGGTTTCGATGATCACTTTGCAGCTTCAGTCTGGCAGTAAACATAAATACAAAATAGCAATATATATTACAAAGATATAAAAAGCAATTCACAATTCCAACGTAATGCTTGAAATATATATAATGAAAAAGGTGTGCTCCATACAGAGGTTCAAATTGAAGTTATAACAACAGTTGTTAGTATAAAACTAACAATTGTTGTTAGTACAAAACTAAATTAAATAAAGCATTTATAAAATGTATGGTGATTTTCAGGATGGTACAGTATTTTATCAGGAAGGGAAGATCGGTGGAAGTGGGTAGAAAAAGCATAAAGTATAGGAAAGTAGTGAAAGCTGGATGTAAGGGAGGCTAGATCTGATTCCACTAGCCTCCATTTCCCCACTGTGTGATGTTGAGCAAGTTGATTAACCAGACAGTGCTCTTGGGCTATTGGGAAATTGGCCTAGGCTTCTCAATACTTCTGGCCACTTGCTAGTAGCTACCTAAAAACACATAATGGGTGCAATGACTGAAAAGCAGTTTTATTTCTTTGACTGACTCATACTTCTGTTGCATGCTGCCTTTTGTACTGTGAAGCCATGTAGAACTGTGTATTTGCCATGCAGCGTCACTTATAATAGAATAGCAGTGGCAGTACCTATATGATTCATTCAAAGATTTAAAATTGCAACCCTTTTTCTATATTTGCAAGTCTTTAAGTTGTTTCTGCAACACAAAGATGGCAGAATGAACCACTCCAAAGATAACAGTAAAATGCTTTAATAAACCACTTTTTTAACTGAAAATGCTTTAATAAACCACAAAGCTTTCAAGCATAAAGTTCTTCATCAGCTTTGTTTTTACAAGGTCGTTTCATCAAATTGCCAGTGCAAGCTGCAGGGGAGAAAAGGGAGCTCAGAAATCATATCTTAATAGCATATTTTATAGATTTTTTCTGTAATATCACACACAAGTAAGTAGCATTTTTGCTCAGATGTGAGCATTCCTTGTTGTTGATTTTTTCTATGTGCTTTCCTCCTCTGCCAGCCATCATGCCTTCCCAGTTGGCCTTGGCTCAATCATTCCCTAATGGTTAGGAACGTCACCCTTCAGAGACACTGGGGCAAGAGCCATCAGGAGGAGGGTAGGGTCCATTAACATCCCAGCAATAACAGTGTTTTAGAGTTTAGCTTAATCCTACTCCTTGGGTGTGGGAATTGGCTACCTACATCACCACAAGGACACACAATGTCCTTGCCATGCAAGTGCACCCTCCTGCCCACTTGCTTAAGTGAGGTACCACTATATGTTGCCTTAGTGGGCCCCCAGAATGCTTACTTCACCTTACCCCTCCTTCAAGGCTACAAACAAAATATATACATTCTGCTCCACTCAGCTCTCCTCTAGGATGGGCCACAAATACCCAAGCCACTTATTGAACTCAGGTCACGTGGGCCATAGTTAGGGCCCTATCTCTCTACGCCATCACTTCAGAAATTGCCAGAAAGAGAAGAATCATGAACAGTGACTGTCTTGTGCTGGAGTTTACTTCTTTTTTTTGTCTCCAGTAAATGTAGGCCAGGCTTACAAAATTTCTTTAATTAAGTTTTTTTTTCCACTTGACAGGAATGGTAAAAATAAATAAAATTATCCTAATATCAGATCTAATCAATTGGTTTTATGAGAATAATATAAATGTATTAACCTCATAAAAATCTTATTAAATAATCTTATAATCTTCAAATATATTTCCTAAATATTATTTCAAACTATTGCTATTTAACAGCAGGTTCAGTTGATAAATGATGTAAGAATTTTTTTCTTCTGGGTCTATGAAATGCAACCATGGGCACATACTGGATACTTTTTGTGAAAGAAGTCTGCCATCTAGTGTTTCTTTTGTGTTTTACAAAGTAACTGGTAAGCACTTTTTTTATCAAAATAACTGTAAAAGAAGGCTTTTTCTTGCTCAGAGTTAAACCATTTTGAAATGACACTCATTATCTTCTGACTTACCTTGTTTGAAGTGTAATATAATATGTAAGTGTGTAATGACTATCTAGTCAAGTCCTGTCTGCAGTAACTATTTGCAGGATGTGTGAATTAGGTTGTTAGTCTACACTGCTCTAAAAAAATCCTAAGTTAATGCTTATATTGCATAATTATTAATGTTCAAACCCAGAACATAGATTGTATGGAATCATTTAAATAAAAATATATTTTGCATTGTATTTGGTTAATAAGGTAGGCAAACTTAATAGACAGTTTTGAGCAATGTATTACTTCCCTCTCTCTTGCAGCTTTCATGTAATAACTTAAGACGATGGTGGAATCCTCATTAGTCATGTTGCATTAGCATGGGGAGATATAGTAATGCACTGCTAAGGTATACCTTGTTTTTTCCTTACCCATCTTACGATTCAAAGAAAAATCATAACAGCAAAGGGGCTTTGACTCCCATCTTGTATGGTTGCAACACTATCAAGGACTATCTTGTATCATTTTGCACAAGTCTAGGATAAAGGACTCATTTCTAACTGCTGCATTTCTTCTTTGTCAAGTAATGCTATTCCTGCTTGACCACTTAACACAGTGATATAGAAATTGCATTTCATGCTGAAATGTTACTGAGACTACAATCATGCCTTTAGGCATTCGTTTTGTCATCTGACAACTTTTCAAACAAAACTAGTATATGAGAAAATATGTTTTCTAGATATTCAGAGAAATAATAAATACTGCTTACCCAATATCCAGCTCTTCCTTCAGCCTCACTTTAGACATCTCTGGCTTATGTGGCATCAGATTATGTAGTTTTATATACTAAGCATCTTGCATTTTGCAGTCTTCATCAGTTGCAGGTACTTGTTTAGGCATACTTTGTAGGCTGTTTATGCGCTTCATCTGCATTATGTATATTGTTTTGCATTTCATATTTTATTATGTAACCATCTACACATGATGCCAATGCACTGTTTCCTACAGAACTTGTACAAAACATTTCTTTAAACGAACAGCAGCTAGTGCAGTGTTAAACTTGATGTGGCAAAATATGATGGCTTGTGTAGAAGGTACCCTTATCTGGCTTTTACTTTTGTTCATCCGCATCCTTTCCAGCAGTTTGAACTGATATTTTTATTTGTAATATTTTAATGAGTAGTAAACAATATTTTATTTATTTAACATTTGTTGACCGGTAAAGTCCGACTAGGACAGAGCTTATTTTCAGTGGAGGCCCAGGGAGAAATGCTCCAGATGCATGTCTTTGGAATTTATATATATATATATATATATATATATATATATATATATATATATATATATATATATATATACACACACACACACACACACACACACACACACACACACACACACATATATAAAATCATTTTAAAGTTTCACAGGTAGTTTCTAGGCATGTAGAACAGGAGACTACCGAGAAGCTTAGCCGAGTTTCCCAAATTGGCTGAAAGCAAATTTAAATCACACTGAAAGCAAATGAACACTGAGGGGAATCAAACCCTGAATTTCAGAAAACAACTGGTTTAAACCTCTGTTCTAACTGCCAGAAAAAAACCCACATATGCCAGTCTGTCTCTTTATTTTTCAATCATTTCCTCTTTAAACTGAAAATATTCTGCCCCTCAGCACAGTTCCACTACATGTTCAAATACGTTATAATCTTTCCTTTGATTTCTTTAATGAAACCAAAATTATTTGGTTACTACCGATGGCTGTAAGGACAACTCTGATGAAATATTTTCTAGGTCATCCTTGCAGTGTTTTTGCATAGCTACCTTGACACAAAACAATGCAATTAGGAAACTGTTTCAATGAACATAATTTAGTACATTTTACTTTCCTGTCTTTTTGTAAAGGAAACAAAATGGTTGACCATCTCTTTTCAAGGTTTTGGGCTTATCTTCATAGTACCTAAATTGTCTGTGCACATCCATGAAATGAAGAAGATATCCTCCTTAATTATTGTAAGAAGAAAACTGGCATGTTAACCACTTGGTCTGAATTTGTCTATGTAGCAAACTTAGACAAGAAAGGTTTGGTGGTTGTTTGCAGTATGACACTTTACTTGTGATAGATGGTGTGGGAGAGTCATAGATAAAATATATAGCTACTACATCATACAGTAGAAAAGAATCTTCCAAAAAAGTAAATCAGTTAAAGCAGTCGATTTAATGGGATAGGGAAAGTGTAAGATTCCATTAGATAATATGTATTTTTCAGGGGAGGTCTACCTTTCTATCCATTGTCTCAGAAAGAATCATACCACTGTAAAAAAGGCCCTACAAACTTTAAGAGTTGGTATGAGTTTGGAATATTTTCCTTTATGGAAATTAGAAACAGAAGGCAAAATGAACTTTTGTGGAGTAATAGGTGCGCCCGTACCAAGTCTTATTTTGACATAAAAGAGTCTAGAATAAAATCTGAGTCACTGTCATGTTGCAGAACTTCCTCCAAGTCCTTATGTTCAATGAGATTCCATTTAATCATAGTAATTTTATTTTTATTTTATTTTATTTTACATTTGTTTACTGGGATAGTCCGACTGGACGCAGGTCCATTTACAGCGGAGGCCCGGGGAGAAAAGCTCCGTAACAGTAACAAAGTAGTTTACATGCTTAATCTTCTTCTTCTTCTTCTTCTTCTTTTAGGGGTCGCCACAGCGGATCACCTTGTCCGCACATTGAATGGCAGAGGAGTTTTACAGTGTCGAGTTGCCAGCCCGGCGCCCAACCTTCCACAGAAGGCACACTCACACGCACACCTAGGGCCAATTTAGAGTGTCCTACAAGTCATAATTAAAATATCAGAGACAGAAAAGCACTTATACAGAAAATAAGCAATTATTGGTTAAAATGCATATAGAAAAATACATTTGGAGTTTTGCAGTAGGGATTCCTGAGTTTATAAGAGCAACAAGGATACCTTAGAGTAGTTTCTTTATTGTTACATGAGGTAGGGGTTTATGTGATGCATGGGCATAGCCAGCAATATATTAGGTACACTTTGAGAGAGTTTTTGAACAGACTAGTTGATGGAGCAGAGGTCAGAGTAGGTGAAAGGTTGATTTTGGCTGTACTGTGGGAGATTAGAGCTTTCCCTGCAGAGTTATTGGCTTTGATGATATAGAGGAGAGATTTTTCAGAAGAGCTGAGGCGGAGACTTGACGTGTACTGGGTTAGAAGTTGGTTTAGGGATGGAGTTTTGTTGGGATGATTTATTATATTGTATGAGAATTAATTGGTGGTATTTGATTAGTTATGGGAGTTCTAGCCCTTTAAGTTCCTATAATGTCTGACAGTGATGGGTTTTGAAACTGGAGTTACTAGCAAATTTGGCGATTTTATTATAACATGATTCGAGTCGTACAAGGTATTGTTTTCTTGTATGTGTAAGGATTGGGGCGGCGTACATAAGGGTGGACAAGAGGTGTGTTTGGGCTAGTGTAATTCGTGCTTTGTCTGATAGGAATTTCTTGTGTCTGTATAGTGTGCCCATTTAGTTGTGGACCTTTTTGATTGTTTGTGATATGTGGACATCAAACAGTAGTTTATTGTCAATTTCTACACCAAGGAGTTTGATGTGGTCAGTGGGAGAGATCTTGGTACCATTTTTGGATGTGATTATAAAAGGTTGATGGGTGGATTTAGTTTTGTTGGGAGTGAATATGAGTAATTTGGTCTTGCTGGAGTTGAGGATAAGTTGGATTTGGGTAATCCAGTTTTCCACTGAGGTAAAGGACTCCTGTTTAAGTTTTTGTAGGGCTGTAAGTGATGGTGCGGAGCAGATGAGTGTTGAGTTGTCTGCATATTGTATTAGTGTGGCATGTTGGGTGGCTGTATGAAGGCTGTTAGTAAATATGGCGAAGAGTAGTGGGCCCAATATTGAACCTTGTGGGTCTCCTATAGTGGTTGGAAGTAGGGGAGATTGTTTGTTTTGCCATTGGACAGATTGTTGTCTGTCTGACAGGTAGCTTTTAAACCAGGCTATAGTGGAGGGGGTGAAGGATAGGGAAGCCATGGAGTCTAGTAGTATGGTATGTGACACCATGTCAAAAGCCTTAGATAGGTCTAATAATATTGCAGATACGAAGTTGTTGTTATTTCTGTGTAGGTTAACTGTATTAGTAAAAGAGAGGAGAGTAGTAGATGTGCTATGGTGCTGTCGGAAACCATGTTGTGTGGGTGAGAGGAGATTGTTAGAGTTCAGGAACTGCATGACTTGAAAGTGAATACACCTTTCAAGAATTTTTGATAAGGGGGGTAGGATGGCTATGGGATGGTAGTTAGAGAATTTGTAAGAGTTTCCTCCTTTGTGAAGAGGGATAATATATGATACTTTCCATAGTCGTGGGATGTAGGATTCCTGAATAGAGCGGTTTATAAGGATGGAAACACGGTAGGCAAGGGAATCGGCTGCTAGTTTTAGAAAATTGGCTGGTAAGTTATCTGCAGCAAAGGTAGTTGGTTTAAGTTTTTGTAGCAGTTTTTTTAATTTTAGTGGTTGGAACGGGTGGGAGGGTGAAGGTAGGGTTGTTATTGGGGGGGTAGTTGGGAGTGTGTGAGTGGTTGTTATTTGAGAGTTGAGAAGATAACGATAGGATAGTTTCAGTAAAATGGTGGTTAAATTGTGAGGCAAGGTCTGCAGTGTTATAGTTGGTGGTGGGAGTTGGAGTGGATGTTTTGCCTGGATGAAGTAGGGAGTTGATGGTATGACAGAATTTTTGGGGGTCTCATGTGTTTGTTTTGGCTGTCGAGGAAATAGTTTTGTTTGCCACGTTTGGTTTGTTTTTTAGCCTGATTTCTTAGTTTCTGGTAGTTTTGTTTGGGTAAGTTTGTGTTATCTCTTTCCCATACTTTCCAGGATTTATCTCCAGCTTTTAGAAGGGCTCTTGTTTCCTTACTTAGCCATGGAGCATAGTTTGCCTTGATTTAGATTTTTCTAATGGGTGCTATTGAGTTAAGGGTGGTAGTGAAAGTGTGGTTAAAGTAGTTGACTGCTTGGTCTAAACCTAATGTATGAAGTGGGCTCCAGTTACATTGTTTTAAGATATTATTTTGGTCTTTTGTATTTATTTTACTGTCATCTCTAATGTGTCTAAAAAGTATGGGGTTTGAAAGATTGCTGTGTTTGCGTAGAAGGAATGTGGGGAGGTGATCACTTAGGCTGTCTGGTAGATGCCCAGTGTGATATTTGTGTTTTGGGAAATTAACTAGTGTCCAGTCTAAGATAGATTGTTTGTGAGATTTTTTGTCAACTCTAGTAGGTTCCTTGATGAGCTGGGTAAAACCACAGAGATTGATATGGTCTGTGGGGTTGTTTGAGTTACAGGCTAACCAGTCTGTGTTCAGGTCAACTAAGAGGATGGTTTCCTGAGGTAGTTTGTTTGAAATCCATTGTAGGATTTCTTCTATGGTGGGAGAATTATTATCTGGGGGGTGATATAGCAGCAGATAATATTGATGTTTTTGGTGTCATTTATGGGCAGAGTTGAGATTAAGGTTTCAGCATTTTGAAATGTAGGCACAGAGGTATCTAGGGGGTTTTATGTTGCGTGAGTTTTTAAATAATATGGCAACTCCACCTCCCTTCTTGCCTCTTCTATCCTGCCTTGGTATATTATAAAAATATACACAAATCCTCCACTTCTTCACCAAAAGAACATGTAGAATACAGAAAGGAGAACACCAACTGCTGCAATACTGATTTTTAATTCTGGTACCTCGGCCTTCGCCTTCTCCTGGAATACATTTTACTTAGTGCTCCACCCATTTTTATACAAATCTTTAATTAGATAATTAATGCACCATTTTATTATTAATTTATTACCATTATTTCATTACTACTTAAAGCAAACAAACTTGACATCTCTATGCGACATATTAATTAGAGAATAAATAACATTCATTTTGATAATATGAACATGAATATAAATACTATCAATAAGATATATACCTATTTTTCACATAATGTTTACAGTAATGTTAGTCTTTTCACATGTTCTTCACATATTTCTCAATGTTTTTAAATATATTCAGGGTAATGGGTTTGCTTGCAAGGACAACATTGTGTGAAAAATAGGTATATATCTTATTGATAGTATTTATATTCATGTTCATATTATCAAAAGAGACAAGCTAGAATGATTTTCATTTTGTTCTAAGTAATGGAGTGGAAATATAGTTGGGTCTGATGGAGGGAGATAATTGGTTGTGGATATGTAGTAGGGGTGTGGTTTATTGATGCTAGGAGTGTGAACGTGTGTATGTGTGCATGAGAGGTAAAGGTCTGATTGGGTGGTGTGGTTATGGGTATGGTGAAGTGGGGTATAAGTGTAGAGGCATTAGGGGTGGGTGGGATTTGGGGGCAGGGAGGGAGTGTAGCAGGCAGACCCACAGAGTGGACAGCCGGCAGGAGCCAATCAGTTTTTATTGAGGTTGTGCACAGGAAAAGTTCCTTAGGTATGTTGCACCCTCTGTGGAAAAAATGTGAGAAGCTAATGGAAAAAGACAATTTACTACTTGTATCCCTTAGGATTTCTGTTTAGTCTCTTTTGTGAGGTAGGGACTACTGTGTTATAATGTAGTAGGATAAAGTATTTACACTCGCACTGGGGTGGTTATATTTGGTTTAGTTCATGAAAAAGAAAAATTATGTCTTATGTTCTACCGCCATCTAGTGGCAAATGTGGGGAACTACTATTATTTAATTAATCTGGTTTAAAGCTGTGGGACGTAAGATGGGAAATCAGGGTGGATGACCTCGGGGTTGATCCGCGGGTGTGTTGGCCTCTTAGCTTTTAACTGAAATAAGGTTTAAATTAACAGTAAAAGTTAGTAGATAAACTGTAGGTTATCACCTACACTATCAGGCCGAGAGAAGGCTCATTTTAGCGTGTCCACTTAGGAATCTGATAGGCTTTCCAGTTTAAGTTGTTTTGCCAGTGGGAGAAAATAGCCCTAGTATCAATTCAAGGCTTCCAGGCTGAAAAAAAAAACAAGAGAGGAAAATCAGTTATGACTACTATGTTAAGGTTTTGGGAGGACAGAGAGAAAGCTAGAGGGTAGAGTGCAAGTGAGGAGATTGAAAGAGGATGCAGAAAGCAGTGGAATGTTAACACAGTGTCTCAATCAGATAAATACATTAGTCTATCTGTTTGTTAAAACATCGGGGTAATCCCATGCAAGTTTACCTTATATAGTTTATAATAGCATTTAGATAACATTTAGATAATAGCATTTAGATAGTAATGTTTTAGTTATAGCTGATTTTATTATCAGACATATGGTCACCACCCTCACCAGGCTGGGTAAAAGGTGGGTGACAGGTGTCTTTCTGGAGCCTGGATCTGGGATTGTACCAAGGTCATTTAGAGCCCTTTATCCTGACAAATATGATTATGACTTGACAGTGGTCTATGGGGGGGGGGGGGCATGAATTACCTTAGATTCTGCATCCAGATGGACATGCAGAAGGATATAATTGAACTTACAATCCATGTTTCTGAAGCAGAAAAGTCACTGGTTTTGAGTGGTATTTTGCCGTCACTCAGAATGATACCAAAATTCAAAGCAAAGATAATTGGCTTTAATTATTGGCTATGTAGCTGCTGTCATTTTTGGAGGATCCATTATATGTCAGCTTGGGATGAGATGGTTGATAAGCCTTCCTACTTTGGCAGGGATGGTATGTACCTCACTTACCAAGGCTTTTGCATTCTGGATAAAGACTTTTCTGCCTCATAGTGCCATATTTAGAAACAATCCATCTGATGGACATTCCTACCTAATAAATTCTAAACTAGAAAACATTAATGTATCTTAGTTTAATGCCATGAGTCTAAACAAAAAATGCCCCCCCCCCCACTCAGCACTCTGAATACATTTACTTATATGTAGTTACAGAAACATTGTTTCAGACCTTTGAAATGACTCATCTTTTCCTGTGTATAGTGTCTGTCATGTCTTTAGACCTACTGACAATAGTAGGAGTGTATTAGCATTTGCCAAGGATATCACCATCATCTGACAACAGATTCCTCATGACACTACATTTGAACTCTTAGTTGCCCAAATCACCATAAACAAGTCTAATTACCACTTTGTAGCTAGCAATAAAAAATATCCATGCCCCCTATCTTAACACATTAGCTGAATACCTCATTAAACCCATTACCTTTCTATTGGGGGATTTGAACTATCTATCAATAAACTGGCTGACCTGCACTGCCAATGGCCATCATGCCTAATGCTTCCTTGAGATTACAAATGCTAACTTTCTTTTACAGATAAGTTAAGCAGCCTAGCTTGAAATAGTCCTCACAAATATGAACACTTATTGCACAGCTCCATATTTTTCATCTTTCCTTGTTAAATCAGACCATAAAGTTGTGATCTTTCCTTTAAAAATGGTGGTAATTCTCCTGTAAATTCCTCTATGTTTATGGAATTCTCAAAGCACATTTTCTTAATTTGCTGGACGATCTAAATACATTCCACTGCAATCCCTCTCCGATAGGTTCCATTGCTAAAACTGCTGCCTATGCCTGTGGCTTCTACTCCCACTTAAATAGTTTGTTGATTGGGCAGCACATATCTGAACCCAATATAATGAGAAATGCAAAACCAAGCTCCTATGGTGGAATTTCCATATGAATAAATCATGTAAGAGGAGAACAAAATTACTTAAATTCTTATAAGAGATCTCATTTCACCTACTCTAAAGAGCACACTTAAGCAAACTTGTAAAGACCTTAAGGGAAAGATCAAACTCAGAACTTAAAATAGCCACTAAAACCAAAACAACTGCAAAGTTTTCTTTAACTATGTCAGGAAGTTAAGAACACCCCAAAATATTCAGAGATAGTCCACAATAATGCAGAAGCGTAGTTTGCCATTTATGTCAGGGTCGTAAAAAGGTAGTGTTTATTTTCTAATGCGTTGTGGTAGTTGTTTAAACCAGCAGGAAATTATGAGCAAGGTCGTTCATTCTTTCTTTCTGCTAGGCCTGCCATATTGCAGGGAGGAGGCAAAATGATTAATGCCAGGGGTAAGAATAAAGGAACAAGGTGTATGTTTGTGAGGCCATTTCACAAACATGGAGTTATTCTTCTGGCTGCCTACATGTGCTTTTACAAGAAAGGCGATATTGTTGACATGAGGGGTATGGGCACAGTCCAAAAAGGTATGCCTCACAAATGCTAGCATGGTATGATGGGAAAAGTTTACAATGTTATGCAGCATGCGGTTGGCATTATAGTGAACAAATAGGTCAAAGGCAAAATTCTTGCTAAGAGGATTAATGTGAGAACTGAGCATATTAAGCACTTAAAGAGCAGGCACAGTTTCCTGGAGCATGTAAAGGGGAATGGGAGAAAGAAAACAGAAGCAAAGAAATCTATTTTTTTTTTTACTCAAATGTCAGCCTGCTCAACCAAAAGCTGCACACTTTGTCTCAACCAAGGGTAGAGAACCAGAGCTGCTGGATCCAATACCTTATGAGTTTATAGCATAATTCAGTCCAGAAAAAAAGCCTCTGTTTTGGGGAGTGCAAAAAGTCATCAAAGTAATGGATGAGAGCAAAATGGTTCACACTGCCTACCTTAACCTGGCAAAGGCATGTGGCACAATAACTCACCCGGGCGTTGTTGACAAACTCAAGAGGTTACATACAAACCCATATGTCACCCAGTGGATAGCCAACTGGCTCGCAGACAGGATGCAGGAAGTTAGAATTGGGGAGTCCTCCTCTATGAAGAGGCCAGTCACAAGTAGAGTCCCTCAAGGATCAGTCCTTGGACAGCTCCATTTTTGGCATTTAATTCTCTGAAGTCAAGGCCAATGTCATTGGTTTCTGGCTGACTAAATCTGCAGATGATTGCAAATTAGAAGCTGTCATTGAATCCCAAACTGACACAAATGTTCTCCAGGAAGGGCTGGCACAAACAACTGATGTCAGAGCCATGGACTAAAACTAAATGCCAAGAAATGCATAATAGTATCCTTTGGAAAGTCATCTACCCCTGGTAACTTTCATACTAACAATATACCCCTAAGAGTTGACCTTGTAGTCCACACATATACAGTAATCTAGCTGATGACCATCACAGGTCTAGAGTAGTGAGAAAATCATTCTATGCTGTACAACTAATAAACAAAGATATGGCATCTAGGTCTAAGGAATTCATTGTTCCACTGTATGCAGCATTCATCAGACCTATCGAGTACAATGCCCCCTTTGGTATGAACCTAACCAAGCATACCCAACAAATAGAATGTCCACAGAGGTACCTTACTAAAAGAACGCAGGGCATAAGTAAAATGTCCTATTCAGACTGCATCAAGGCCCTATCCCTGTATTCTGTCTCCTACAGACTGTTGAGGGGAGATCTATGCCTGTCATACAGGGCATTGTCAGACCTAACTCTGATGGACCTCCTGCAAATCCATAAAACAAACACCACCAGAATTACCCATACTAAAGACTTAAACATTTTTTTGTGATATAAATAGAACCTGCTGGAGAGACAGGTATGTATCCCAGAGACTACCCCATCTTTGGAACAGGCTCTCATTCATGTGAAGCAGAGTTCCTTCCTAACCCAACTCATGTGTAACTTGGCAATTGGATGGGGAACAGGAACCTCGTCCCTGGCTTGGCACCTATGTTTCTAATGGACACAGGCAGCCTGTAAATGGTTCATCTCACAGGCCCCTGCTTGTAAATGTTTCATCTCCCAAGTCCCTGCTTATACTTATCAAGGGTACCAGAACTTGTCAGAGATTTGTGATGCATGGCTAGGCTTAAAAATGCCCTTGTGGTTGTTAGCCTAGCAAGCACCTATGAACCTATGCTGCACATTCTGACCCAAAGGAAATAGCTAATATCCTAGCTCATAAACCTAGTGAAAATATTATGCCACCAACACTTATAGGCATTCCAGAGATTTCACAATCCCAACAACCCCCTTTAATTATTATGAGGCAAGTTCTGTCAGCCCTCTCAAAAACTAAGAACACCTCATTCATAGGCTCTGATAATATACCACATTGCCTATTTATCTTTGCCAAATATGGCCTATCTGAACCCTGATTAGATTCATAGGTTCATAGGCGATTTCTAGGCTAATGGTTCAAGTGGGCCATAAGTAATTGACCATACATTCTCATATGTATTTTGATATATTTTCACATAAGTACCTGTGTGGCAGATTGCCCACATGCTGCCTGTTTCTGTAAGGACATGGGAAACTTTCCAGAGATAAATTTCTGGTTCCTCATACACCGATTCAGGTTACATTGAAGCAGGGCCGTTGATGAACTCTGATTCACGAGGCGGGGAAGCCAGTTCCAGCAAAGGGATATTCACTTTGATATACATCTGTCCCTCCAACACTTTCTGTTTATGCTGCATAAGAGGATTAGATTTGTCAGTCAGATATTTCTGGTATTGTTAAACTTACGGATGTACAAGTTCATTAGAATTGGACCAGAAGTCGCTTTGTAGGTCAGGCATAAGTCACCTCTTAGCAGCCTGCAGGAGCATGCTCTTTCCCTACCATAGTGCGGACTTAAACTAGAAATGTGGGGGGCACAAAGTGGCCTTTCTCACCGAAAAACATTTTTGTTTTCCTTTATGTTTAGTTTTTTTTTTTTTTTTTGGATTTCGAGGTTCTGTGTTTCACTGACTTGTGCAGGTGGGATTTTGTGAAGTTGGGCAATTATGTTCACTCATGTGCTGTTTGCTTTTTTATTTTGTTGAAATTAGCTCATGTAATCATAACAATGATATAGGGATAATAGGTGAATGCCTCAAGTTAACTACACTACGATTGTGTGTGTGTGTAAAATGTTGTGTGGAATCATATTTCTGAATTTCTGGAATTTTGTTTAGTATGCATTTAATGTATGACATCCATTTCAGTTTTTATCAGTTGACTTTTCACTGTTTACTAAGGGAAAAAAAACGTTGTAATTGACGTTTGCTTTCTTGATACTGTGAACGTTGCATAATCATGCACTTACAGTGTCAGACTTCCTCTTGCATTAAAGACAGTCTACACCCTATAAGGATTTTTCAAGTACTGCAGTAACTATAATGGTTCCACTTCATATCATCGAATTACCATTTCATCGAATTGCAAATCATCGAGACCAAATCGTCGAAAACTCATTTCATCGAAAACTCATTTCATCGAATCTCAAATCATTGAAAACTATGAAGCAACTACAAATAATATTCCACAATGTTTTTACTACGTCCCCCACACCCCCTGTAATTAAATATACCAACTCCAAGGTCGCACTACAGTGGGGGGAAAAGGTAATTTCCTAACCCCACTATAGTGCAACCTTGGAGTTGGTTTATTTAATTACGGGGGGGTGTGGGATGCGGAGCCCCCCACATGGGGGGTGCAGGGGCACTGCCCCCCCTGCATAAACATAGTGCAAAGTGTCTGGGATGTTATTTGTAGTTGCTTCATAGTTCGATGAAATGGTAATTCGATGATATGAAGTGGAACCAACTATAATATATGTAGACAAGCTCTACAAGTAAGTAGACTAAAACAGAACATGAAATACAAATACTCTGGGATAGAGAAAGAATCCTTAAAACTCAAATAAACTGCCTACTATAGGTTATTATTATATATTATGTTAGTGATATTATTTGGGCGGCCACGGTGGTGCAGTGGTTAGCATTGCCGCCTCACAGCAAGAGGTTCTCCGGTTCAATCCTCGGCTGGGGTGCCTTCTGTGCGGAGTCTGCATGTCCTCCCTGTGGTCACGTGGGTTTCCTCCGGGTGCTCCGGTTTCCTCCCACATCCCAAAGACATGCTGCAGGTGGATTGGACACTCTAAATTGGCCCTAGGTGTGCATGTGTGTGTGCCTTCTGTGGAAGGTTGGGCGCCGGGCTGGCAACTCGACACTGTAAAACTTCACTGCCAATTAATGTGCGGACATGGTGATCCTCTGTGGCGACCCCTAACCGGGAAAAAGCCGAAAGAAGAAGAAGAAGATGTTAGTGATATTATTTATGTCTGCTGAAGTCTTTTTTTCTACCAAACTCTGTCTGAAAAAAGGTTCTCTTCATATTAACGAATTACTCAGGTAAGCACACCCAATTAATAAAATACTCTATATTTAGTATAGTTTACACTTTTTGTTACAATCTTACCCATAGTATAAGATGTTGTATCTCATCCTGTATAAGGGTCATGTCTGAAAGAGATCCTTGCAGGATCAGCCCACGTAACTGGTTATGAAACTTCAATCATTCAGCCAGTCAGTCAGTCAGTCAGTGTCAGTCAGTGAAATATTGTTGCTACAGCTGGGGCTTTAAGCGAAGGAACAATCACATGAACTCTACCTCTGACGTTAAACTGAGCTATGTAGCTCACCTCATCATATTCAAATCAAATAATTCAGTGACACCCTTAGAGTGAGTTTATAAATCTTCTATCACATCCCAGAATGAGTAAATACATGATGCAAACAGGCCTTTTGTGTATTGCCTGATACAGAGGAGATGATTCTCTCATTTTGTTCATTGAGGTATTTCTCTAGGTACTGCAGAAGAACATGCGTGTACTGAATTACTTTATGATCCAGAACGTTCACTTTATTTAATGAGCCATTTTCTTTTTAGACAAATAAGGCCATTCTTGGAAAACTGCACATTAATTTCACATGGTGTATGACATCTACTTGCCAGATGCTAGAAAGAGAAGCCACATATTTTTCTGAGTAGTTGAGAATCTGAGCTCAAAGTTTTATTTTTAAATTATGATCTAAATTTGTTAAAGGATAGGGATTCTTCCACAGGGACTAGAAGACAGGACCATGCCATTATTCTAAAAATGACTAAGGCATGAAAATTCCCTGATTAGTAAGCAGCACAGCTTCTGTTAAAACATATACTCATATTCACATATTAGGAAACACAAAATAGCTGTGCATTTGCCAGTTTAGAAATAACTAGGCACAATTTGGAATTAGGCAGTTTAACTTGTACTAGTGAAGGCAGTCACACATTAGTATCACTGGGTTGGTAAAGGAACATGTTATGGGAATGAAACATTCTTAACCAGGTAACTTACACTGCAGTTGTTTGTTTTAGAGTCTGTACCACATTTGTGACGTTCATAAAAAATACAGAAAGCATAGTACAAATCTTGGCTATATACGTGACAATTTAAGGAAAAATAAGTACATTACTAGAAGATGAAAGCATACACAAGTGGTTTAGGCTTATGATTTCATATTAAGTTACTTGCTAGAGGCAAAGGTATAATTCTTAAGAGTCTTGACTTGCATGGTGTGGAGCTTTGCTGAGTCACATAAACAGACCTAAGTCACTAGATTGTCTTTAAAATCATAAAACAGGCATTTATTTATAATAGCTTACTGATTACAAGGGTGGCCACGGTGGTGCAGTGGTTAGCATTGTCACCTCACAGCAAGAGGCTCTCCAGTTCAATCCTCAGCTGGGGTGCCTTTTGTGCGGAGTCTGCATGTCCTCCCTGTGGTCATTTGGGTTTGCTCCAGTTTCCTCCCACATCCCAAAGACATGCTGTAGGTGGATTGGACACTCTAAATTGGCCCTAGGCATGAGTGTGTGCATGTGTTTGCCTTCTATGGAAGGTTTGGCACTGGGCTGGCAACTCAACACCATAAAACTCCACTGCCAATCATGAGCAGACAGGTGATCCGCTGTGGTGACACCTAACCGGGAAAAGCCAAAAGAAGAAGCTTACCTGGTTACAAAAGTTTCATCATTTATCTCCTTCTCGTTCTACCTGCTTTACCGTTTTCTCCTTTGTTTCACAGAAACTGACATGATCATATTCAATGTTTCAGGTAATGCTTATTTTTATGAGTATAGCATGCGTGTGTGTGTGTGTGTGTGTTGGTGGTGGGGGGTGGTACGGTGAGGATACATATTTGCTCCACTGATTGGGAATGTGGAATATCTAATCCAAATTCAGATATTTAAATATATATATATATATATATATATATATATATATATATACAAAGATGAACAATACAGTTCATTTTTTCGAGAAGGGGCAGAATTCAGTGCTTGTTAATGGCCAGCGGATCTCCAGATTAACTGAAGAGGCCATTTGCTAACGTTTTGTAAAATAGTACATAAACCATAACTTAGATATGTACAAGTGCATAATGTCTATAAAATGGACTTTTGAATAATGCGCTGTGTGAAGGAATACTCTTCTTTAAGTTATGGAATATGTGACTCTGTTTCCCAAAATGTGGTTGAGTGAACAGGGTACAATGTTCTGTTATGAAGACGCATACTGAGTCCCTTCATCCGATCTAGCTGGTAAGTAATGTTGGATGTTTTTATAGCCAGTGAAATATTGCTGCTGGTTGGCCTGTGAGGATGGTGTATGAGTGGTATGCAAGATTAAAAAGACAGGTAGCACAATCTGCATTTTTTGCCCACCCCTAACATTCATGCACGTACCTCTGTATCATCCTTGATTACTATATCTGCAGTGTTGTTTCTTTTTCTGTCCTGAATTTTAATGTTTCTTTTAGTAACTTTGCTGAGGATGTACATCATTTCATTGAAAACCTTGTTACTCTAAGCACCTTCACAGAAATGTCATACACAAAAAGCATCCGCATCATAAATTAATTCATATACTGACTCATAATACGGAAAACACAGCAACTGATACAGCTCTAAACACTGCAACATACTCTCCAAGATAATGTATAACACCTTGTAAATTCTTTAGCCCTAAACGTAAACCTAACCCTAAACCTAGTCTTCACCCTAAACCTTAAATCTAATTGCAACTTAGATCCAAATGCTAACCTCATGACTTCTGCAAATATTATAGAAAGGCAGCCAACCAACTACCCTTTCTTTCAATGTGACATTCCGCCAGAGCTCACTGAAATCATCTCCTTGAATTTGCTTTTTATATTATTGTCCCCTATCACCTGTCCTACTTCTATTTCACTGAAACTTGACTGTCTATCTAAAAAGTTATGACTTTCTCAACAGCCTGTGTCCAAAGGGATTCTGCTATAAGTGGACTCATGGCTGAGGTTAAGGAAGATAGATAGTATAGTGAAGCTTAGCCTTGGGCCTTTTCAGGAGAAATCCACTTGCTTCTGCTTTCCACCTGAATCTGGTGTGCCAAGAAAAAAGTGAAAGAAAATTCACCATATTAAGACTGTTTATCTTGCATGCATGTACATAAAAGTCAATCCAAAAAGATGGAGTAGCTCAGTGCCTGCGCAAAGGGCATTCATCAGTTTCTCTTATAAAGTTAACATGCTCTCAATTCATCCTTCCCAAACATTTACTACCCCTCACTAACTAAAATAAATAAATAAATATAACATTATTACAAAACCTGTACTTCTGGCAAAAAAAATGGTTCAAATTAATCTTCCATTATCTACCATTAAAAAAGACTGCCTGTTCATCCTACTTCTTGCCTGCCTCCCCCACCCTCCTGACCTAAAGTTCCAGCAAATTATCAATACTCAAAAAGATACAGGTTTACCCTGCAAACACTGTTTGTAGTGGACTTCAATATAATTCCCTTTGGTCCACAATAAAAATATTGAATTTCCCACTGTTGGGAGGGTGGCCTAATGGTTAAGGTGTTTGCCTTGCAAACACAAGGTGCAGCATTTGAGTCTCACAAGAGATAATTGGCTAGGCTTAAAATGGCTCACAAGGGCAGTTAGCTTAGTACTAATCTATGAACCTAATCTATGAAAAAGGGTCTGTCCAGCTAATTAGAGAATCAACCAAACTGCAACCTCGAATATAGAAACCATTCCTTTCTAAATTTCATAAGTGTTAACATCCCTGAAAATGTCACTGAAGTTATCATTCATGCTCCTGCTTTAAGTGACAATTGTCCCATCGTCTTCAAAATTAATAATCTACATAAAACCAAACCCATCTCAAAACATCACCTTTAGGCCCAGGTCATTCAAAATCTTTTCCATTTGCCCAACCACTTAAAATTATGGACATGAATCCAATTCTCTCTTCTTAACACCTCAGTCAGTCAACTAACACTTTAGCTACGGTGCTTCTTTTGCTATAAAATAAACTCTTTCCCATTGTGATAAGGTTATATAAACTATGCTGAAATAATTTGATGATAAAAGAACATAAGACCTTGCTTTTTCCTTCCAGAAACAAGCTTCCACTCCCAGTGCTTCAGACTGATTTATACATCTATGCAACCTTCCGCAAATAGTTAAACTGAGACAAAAAGCCTTCTTCCTTCAAGTTCAACAAACCACCCTCTTAGGACTCTCAAAGGAATTCTAGAAACAAGTTAACCTACTAACAGGAACAACCAAAAACCACACCCCTGCTACCAACTTTAACTACTGCTCCCGGAATTTCCTTATTTACCCCATCTCAAGAAACATTTCATACCAAGCACCATCTGTCCTAGAATAAATCCCCCATTCTACATTAAACAAATTACATTTAAAGTAATAGAAAATTTACTTGAAAAAATCAAAGTGATGCGTCAGCAGGGTTGCATAATCTCCACCATTGGTTTATCAAATCATGCAAAGATTCATAGGCATGTAGCAGAATGTACAGAGGAAATTAGCACAAGTAATATCAGCAGCCATGACATGGTCATTTGAAAGAGACAGCACAGTTATTCAAGAGGAAAATAATGTAGTATGCAGTGCATACTAATGACTGTATGATGTTATGGAAATGAGGATTCCTATACGAATGAGACACATAGATTAAGCAGAGGATGATATCAAACATTGTGGAGCAATTCAGAAACATGTAGTGCAGATCCACTGTTTTATGCTACAAAATGTATTCTGAACAATGAAGACTTTGGGTGTAGACATAAAACAAGATGCTAGGAGTAGCAGCAGCAGTTTCAGAACAACACATGCCAGTGGGCATCATTAGAATCAGTGCTTACAACACTTAGTGTCACAGCCATCCACATAACAGCAAAATATACAATCCATGCTTACATACTACCTCACAGGCCAGCAGATAGTGGACCTTTACCATGTGGATAGAAAAAACACATGTGAGATTTGTGGATTGCACATACTAATGGACACAAACGTGTGTGTAACATTAACCAGCTTAGGTGAGCCTGCTCAGGTGGAGTAGAGAGATAACGCATTGCCTATGACCTAGGTAACCTGTGTCTGATTAGTTACCTGGCACTCAACAGTGCAGGCTGGGAAAATGGGGTGCACCCATTTTAGGGAATAGAGGTATGCACTTTGATGCACTCTTGCAGTTGATTCATGGTGGAGTCTGGGATCATACAGGACATTGTCGTTAGGAAGGGAAGGGCTTTGGCTGAGTCAGCTTGGAGGTGGGATGGTACAGTGGCAAGCCCATTCCACACTTTTCCTGGGATGGAATGGGTGTGTGCATGGGGAAGGACCTTAGGAACAAAACCAGTCCTTGGCAGTAGTATGACACTGCTACAGGGTGCCTCAGTCTCCTCATTGGTTCTGAACATGGGTCAGACTCAGTCTCCTCATTGGTTCTGAACATGAGTCAGACTCAGTCTCCTCATTGGTTCTGAACATGGGTCAGACTCATTCTCCTCATTGGTTCTGAACATGGGTCAGACTCATTCTCCTCATTGGTTATGAACATGGGTCAGACTCAGTCTCCTCATTGGTTCTGAACATGGGTCAGACTCAGTCTTTTCATTGGTTCTGAACATGGGTCAGACTCAGTCTCCTCATTGGTCCTGAACATGGGTCAGACTCAGTCTCCTCATTGGTTCTGAACATGGGTCAGAGATAGTCTGTGGGAGGCTAGTCAGGTTCGGTAGACCCCTTAAATGCTAAGAGCAGTTGGTGGTCAGCTGTGGAAAGCAGACAAAAATGCTGAATAAAAAATGTAGCTACAGTGACCTTCCAACAACCTATGGGGACACATTAGGATATCTCAGGCAACAGCCTCCCTCATTCTATACCAATTCATCGGGATCTTGCACCAAAGTGCTAAAGGAGATACATGGTTCCACATTACTGCAGGGCAGAGTGCAGCCACTATGGGGCATTTTACAGCATATTCTATTTCTCTGAAATCCTGGGAGCCATATATAGTACACCCTGCACACACACTCACATAGGAAGGAATGTCCCACCTAGTCCACATGGACTGAAATACAGTACAGCAGGCTTCCACTCTTTGAACTGACAAGCAGTGTGTACTGCCCAGGGTATTACATATAATGTGACTGTGCACCATGTATACAATTCAATGATTCACACATATGGCACACATGTAATGCATACCAGTGGTCCATTGGGAGAACTTTACACAGAATCATGTAGTTGGTAGTTGCACACATAGACAGGATAGATAAAGCATTGCAATTACTTACTAGTCAAACAGGGAACTGACCATGTAGTGTGGTGTGGCTGCTGTGGGTAGTACATGATGCTGGCTATGCCATAGATCTGTGGATGATGCCCCTTATCTGCAACCCTTGGACCATAGCATAGATGGTATACAACACAGCAATAATATAGAATGCTGTAGAGCATGCATTTAGGCAACTGAATTGATGCTTCTGCTGTCTTGTAACACAAGGCAGGGCACTAAAATATGCACCTGTAACATGCTCCATGCTACATAGTATGGCACTGTAGAAAACTGCTAGTGCAGTAGAGAAATATTGTAGCAGAGCCCACCACTAAAGTAGGACTATCAACTGAAGAGGCAGGTGTAGAGTGTGGGGATGAACAGGGTGCCACAGCACCAGAAACAAGGTACAGGTGAGTATACAGTATGTCACAGAAAGAACACAATAAAACGATGCATGCATTATCACACTCAGGCTATGCAAGCCAGTGCATAAACTGTCTATGCTGTGCATTAGATAAAACCATAGCCATGCAGGTTAGGAGGCATGCAGGGTGCAGTCATCATCACTTGCATAGGTTGGGGTTAACAGTGACAGTGGACAGCAACAGTATAATATGGGGTAAGGCTATGGGAGATGAATTTCCTTGCCACCTACTCTGATTAGAGGTTGTAGGGAGTCAGGGACTACATCCTTCAGTAGTGGGCTTGAGCTGCCAACTTGTGAGTGTTTGGAATGTCCATTATGGTGGCTTGCAGTATTGGTGCTTTATAAGATGTATGGCAGGAAAGGCCTATGTCTATGGCATCTGATGCTTGCACTTTGCTGGATTGCCCATGTGAGGAGCTTACAGATTGTCATCATTATCCATTACTAAGAACACAGCCACAAATGAGTTTGGTGCTCCATGTTTTCACAGGGAATATTGAAGGGGTAGAACTATTGGACTATTCACCAGCTCCCTGGGTAAGGTGCCCTTGTGATGAGCTGAGGAGCATTTGTGCACCTGACTGTGAAACTGCCAATAAGCAGGGGTTGAAGGTTATGTGACCAAAGCTGACAGTAAAGCCATCTCAGAATCAGTCTGTGTAGTCTGAGTATGGTATTGCACATCGCACTAGGACCCTCCCATGATTATGGAATGCTTGGCCTGCAGAGACAGGTCAGAGGGCAATAACTACATGTTTCATCAACACACCTATGGAGGCAACATTTGCAACCAAACACTTGAGTAGCACCATCTGTTTTATGTATGTATACTGCATGTTACTGTGCAGGTATTGTACATTGGCATGCATGCATTGAAGTACACTCACCATCTCAGTGATGCTGCTGGTAGCAGTTGTCTATGCCTGGATCACCAAGCTGTACATATACTGATTGATGCAGAGTGTTGTACCCAGATCAGGGACGGACAGAGTCAAGCAGCATGCAAACTCCCACTCCTATATGGTGAGTAAGAGTACATTGGAGCAGTGTACATTTCAGATGCTGTGTGGACTGGGGACTCATGGGGAACCTGTGAAGTACTCACAGTTACAGGATGTCCACTATGCACCAATGAGGTTATGGGATCAATCTGTATCTACAGAGGGTATTCTGATGTGGGGATATGGGTAAACCTTCTTAAAATAGTTTTTCAAACAGTGCCACTGTGTTATCAGACTGTGCCATGTGTACATTACCATCACTGTCATTCAGAGGTAACCTGATGACATCAGATATGCTGCTCCATTGTGCTGGTCCCTCCACCAGTAGAATATGTGAAAGCATAAATATATGATACCTTTGACACTACTTAAACTTTTGTATATACTAGCCCAGCATGCGTACTTGTAGACAATATATTAGCTTAGCATGTGGAGACACACATACCTTGATGTGCAAGTTTTTGCAATTGAAGCTTAGTGGTACTTGAAAAGACAGCTATGCAGAAGGCCCTTGGTGAATCAGTTCCATCATACATAGTGCACTGTACCAGACAGATATATATCAACTGGTCCTAACCTGCTGTGCCTCCTACTTATGTTCAGGTGGTTGTTTCCAGCTCACCTCCCACATTCAAGCCACTCTTGACTATTTGGCTCCACTCCCAGTCCTCTAACAGGGACATCAGGAGCTCCAATATCTCTATGAGTTGTTTCTGCATTGGTAGTCCATCCGTTGTGGTGGACATGTCATCGTCAATGCCCTGTGACTTGTTTGCATGGAGTATCATAGAGGTTACCCTTTGCCACACTTGTTGCTTAAATCTATTTTGGCTGCCCACAGCACTTGCATTACCCCTGGCCACACCTGCTCTTGCTACATCTTGCAGATAGAGCATTTGCCCAGTAGGTGCACGTTATATTTCCGTGAATGGCCTGCAGTAAGACTTCTGTGTCCCAGGTGATGAAGTTTGATGTTGCCTTTATCTGCAAGCCAAGACAAACTCTGTTCACCAGTGAGTTATACACCAGTTAGCGGGTGTACCACGCAAGCTGTGGAATGCATTTACCTGTGGTCTCTGCCCCTTCCCCACTTATTATATGGCACTTGTAGTGCTTTGCACATCCCCCCATTTATACACTACAGCAATGAACATAGGCTTCTTACACCTCTTCCTGCATCTTCCAGTTGAACCCATATATTGTTATGCAGACAGATTTTACACAGCACTTATAGTGTGTTGCCATGCTTACCTCTATGTATGACAGGGTCACCATGTGTCTTGTTTGTTGTCCTTCCCTAGGGACAAAATGCTCACAGTGTGCCCCACCACCACAGCAGGACATGACAGTACCATGCAATTTTGCTGCGTTCCCATTCACACATACTCATGGTATTTATCACTGTTACTACCATTCAACAGGGGTGTTGATTACAATGTGGGCTCCATTATCAGGTGGATTTTTTCCTTTACTTTATGTATCTTCAAGCCCATATATAAAGTCCTGTATTCTATAATTTTTCATCTGCAAGAGTTCTCATGCAAAGCTGTCAACTCTTTATATTATGCTAATAAGGGGTTAAGAGCAAGCTTGATATGTCAATAAGGCACTATAGAGACAATGTCTCTGAACTTCAGCTAGAAAAACTTTACCCTGCTCATTCTATCTGCCAATGATCAGCTTGGTGCTATAGAAACACGTGGCCACTATGCTTGTGCACACAACCTGTGTAGACCAGTATAGTTGTGACACTGCATTATGGACATTTGGTAACACTTCATTGCAGCAGAACATTGCACATCAGATGATGGCCAAACCTGTATTCATTTACATGGGGCTACAATTTTGCTCTTGTATTGAATCAGAGTGAGTGGAAATTGCTTCCTTATGCATTGTGAACCACAGGATTCCAACACAGTGTGGTAGGGAGGGCAGGATATTCTTGTTTTTCCTGCATAGAGACTTTAACTTGCATCTACTGCAGCAATTTGATGGCAACTTGGGCAAGGTTGTTGCTTCCATTAGCATCTCCCATTCTGAGCATTTACATAGTTGCATGGAATCAGGAATACCCTATAGGATGAAATCATACTCCTCAAGGAAGAGTAAACCTGTCTGGTGGACATCTGCAAATAAATAAACTCTATAATAAAAGGAAAATATTGCTGTCCAGGATGAAAAAGGAGCAGGTGCCTAATTGGAAGCAATCTCTTCTTAGCCTGAACAAGCAAAATAGAGCACTAATGAAATCCTCCAAAGCAAACTTTGAGTCCAAACTGGCCACATCTACTGAAGACAGTCATAAGGCCTTCTTCAGATATGTCCACAACCTCAAGAGAAGCACTCAGATCTACTCAGAACCGGTGGTCAAGGACACCACATACACAAATGCTGTGGATATTGCCAACCTGCTGGCAGACAGGTTCAGTGAAAATGTCATGCCTCTGTCCCCCCCTCTCAGTAAAACAGGACATCCCCAGTACATGCCCCCTCCCCTTATCTCGAGGGAACAAGTCATTACTACCCTCTCAAAAGCAGAAAATACAGCCTCCACGTGACATGATAACATCCGAGGCTGCATCCTACATGAACCCAAGCAGGAACTTGCAGCACCATTAGGTACCCTATTCAACCAAAGCCTGAGTACCAACTTCATCCCAACTAAGTGGAGGACAACCACTGTCATACCTTTGCACAAAGGTGGTGCGTCTGTCGATCCAGGAAATTATAGACCCATCAGCCTAACTAGCCTGATCTGGAAGGCCATGGATCAGATTATCATGTACCTCATTAACAAGGACATTAGCAACCTCCAGACACTCAATCCCATACAGTTTGGTTTGATCAAGGGGAGGTCATGCCTGTTAAATTTGGTTGACTTGTTTGAGACAGTCAGCAAGGCCATGGATGAGGGAAAGATGGTGCACACCGCCCACCCTGACCTGGCCAAAGCCTTCGATACTATTCCCCACTCAGGTATAACAGATAAACTCTATCAACTAGGCATCAATCCATATGTTACTGGATGGGGAGCAAACTGGCTCACTGATAGAATCCACCTTGTCAATATAGGGGTGGCCACCTCAAGCAGTAGACCCAAAACAAGTGGTGTACCCAAGGGATTGATCTTGGGGCCTCTGCTGTTTGGGATATACTTTTCTGAGGTGCGGGCCAAAACCAGTGGGATATGGCTGACCATATTTGCAGATGACTGCAAGCTGGGTGCAGTCATCAATTACCCTGGACATCCTTCAAGAGGGTCTCACCCAAAAAAATGACTGGTGCGAGAAACATGGCCTCAAACTGAATGTCAAAAAATGCATCATCATCCCCTTTGGGGAGAGGGACATCCCCACAAATGATCACATTGATAATAAGGTCTTAAGCATGCAATCAGTCGTGAGAGACTTGGACACAAAGGTTGATAGCAAACTGACTTTTGACCACCATATTCCCTCAGTTATACAGAAAGTATTCTACATGGCCCACCTCATTAGTAAGGGTATCTTATCCAGGGACAAGGTGGTCATAACTTCCCTGTATTCTTCCCTTATAAGACCCATTATTGAGAACAATTCCTCTTTTGGCATGTACCTCACAAAGCACATACAGCAACTAGAGGGACCACAGAGGTACCTCACTAGGAGAATCCAGGGCCCCAAACATCTACCCTGCACAGATAGGCTAAAGGCCCTGTCCCTCTACTTAGTCTCCTACAGACTCCTCAACGGTGACTTCTATCTGGCATATAAAGCAATCTCCCTGATGGGACTGCTGCATATCCGCAAGTCAAGCTGCACTAGAGTAACCCACATGAGCGACCTCAACCTGGTCTGTGACATCAGTAAGACTTGTTGGTGGGAGAGATTTGTGCCCCAGAGACTCTCCCTTTTGTGGAATAGACTCCCTTTCCATGGCAAGCAGACATCATTAACCCTTTTTAAGTGCAACCTGGACAACTGGATGGGGAACAGAAAATACACTCCTAGGATTCCACCTTTGTCCCTGCTGGACAGTGGCAGAGGGTGCTAATTTGTTGGAACAGGGGTTAAATTATTGGCTAGGCTTGTAAAGGCCTCAGGGCCAATAGCCTAGTAACTTCCTATGAACCTATGGTGAGTAGCGCTGTCATTGGTACAGACACCTACAGCAGCAACAACATGACATACTTCAGCAGTGGAAGGCAGTGGTTAGAGAGTAACAGACAAATATGTACTGTAAGCATTGTTGTTTTAATTTTTTCTCTTCCTAGTTTGTTACCTGGTATATCTGTGCAATACGGCATGCATATTTTGCTTTACAGCAGCCAAGGAGTGAGAGCTTAACATGGCAGAATAGGTGAGAGCAATTCTTTGGGAAGTGGGGGTTGTATGCCATGTGTACCGTTCCACTGTATGTCTATTTGTATGTGTACAATATGTGTAGTAATCTGCTCCCTTTATCTGTTCCTTTTGCAGGTCTAGTTGTGGTAGGGATGGAGCAGTGGTGGTCGTCTCATCCTATGTCTGATGATGCCTCTGATTCGTAGGTTCATAGGTAGTTATTTGACATACAGTCCAAGAGACCATTAAGGAGCCTAGCTCAGATTCCCAATTGCTCCAAAGCACTGCCTGCTTAAGTGATTTATTCAAGGTCACAGAGTAGGCAAATGAAGGCTGAGGAAATCAAACCCTGTACCACAGGAAGTAGCCTGTTCAAGGTCACAGAGTAGGCAAATGAAGGCTGAGGAAATCAAACCCTGTACCACAGGAAGTAGCCTGTTCAAGGTCACAGAGTAGGCAAATGAAGGCTGAGGAAATCAAACCCTGTACCACAGGAAGTAGCCTGTTCAAGGTCACAGAGTAGGCAAATGAAGGCTGAGGAAATCAAACCCTGTACCACAGGAAGTAGCCTGTTCAAGGTCACAGAGTAGGCAAATGAAGGCTGAGGAAATCAAACCCTGTACCACAGGAAGTAGCCTGTTCAAGGTCACAGAGTAGGCAAAGGAAGGCTGAGGAAATCAAACCCTGTACCACAGGAAGTAGCCTGTTAACAGTTCATCGCCTTAATACTCTGTACTGCCAGTTTGGCAGACTGGTTGCCAGGTTGCCTGTCAGTAGAGGAACAGAAGTCTACCTTCCAAAAGTGATCTGGAGGGATCCGTGTCCACTTCTCAGGAGGAGGAGTGCATAAGCTCCTTTTCTGACATTGGCCCAGAAAAGCCTCATCACCCAGCATCAGTTTCTGAGGCTATTGTCTGCTTAGGTGCACTACAACTTGATGCTTCCTAGGAACCATGGAGCTCCTTCTGACGTAGTTTATGCAACTAGTAGGACCTGACCATTGGTCACTGGAAGTGCATCCTGCACATGACATCAGCCATAGAGGTGACTGATGTCTGGTTTCTGCCTTCTGGGCTGGCTTGCTATCTATCTATGGCTGCTACATTATTCCCATACAGGTATTCCCCTTCCTACTGTGCCATTCTCCATACCTTGTTCATTGTCCAACCTTCACCATCACAATCACCATCTGTTCTTCCTCCGTCCATATGTCCATCCACTGTTGTCCCCACCTTATGTGTGTACACTAACATTCTGTCTGTCTGTGTTTTTAGTCTGCCCCTGTTACCTTCTCTTCTCCTTCTGTCCCTTCCACAAATATTCCATAACCTTCCCTGCCTACCTTTCTTATTTATGTAGTGAAACTTGGACTCCCCCCCAGCAAAATAATTGCCCTGCTTCCCCCACCTGTCAAATCTTTTGGTTACCTTTGTGTGCTTTTCTCTGCTTGCTGTTCTTTCCTTTTTACCTCTGTTCTTTTCCATATATAGGATTAGTTAGTTGGCAATTTGCTGTTCTGACCCTCACTGTGCTATCTGGATGACCGTAAGTGGCAGCTATGCAACACTTCATTACACATATGAGTGTTCATCATGTCCATTATACTAGCCTGCCCTAGTGATGATGTCAAACAGACATCATGTACCCTTCTGAAGCATTACTCATCTGCTGAACTGGTCTGGTGCTGTGTTTCTGTGTAATTATGTCACCAGTATTTTACTATCCAGTCCTTTCCTTAGTATGTTGGCACTATGCTAGCCCTAATACATATGATTAGATGTGGGCCATGTTGCACTGTTATATGCTATTTAACACTGTAAATCCCTGAATATATGTCTACTCCCCTTTGACACAGTTTTATCCTTTTTCTCTGGCACATTTTCTTATCCTTGGTTTAGAAAAAATGCAATCATATAACCACTATCCAAAATACCCACAGCTATACTTCTATATCATTCCTTCTAGCTACTGACAACATTCTAGAACAATAATGTACATCCAACTATAAGACTACTTTAAGACTACATTCAGACTTGTTAATTTAGCTAAACCAGCATTTGTTCTGGGTAACTCTTTTCTTACTAATGCACTTCTGGCAAATGGGCTTAGTCCCAAAGCCCCTAAATGGAATCAAGACTGTCTCCTTTAACCATTCCTTCACAGTCAAAACTATCTATTCTTTCAAGTTCGGCAAAACTCACAGAATGCATACCCCGATTATCTATTCTTGCCCCTCTGCTCTTTTATTTATTTATCAATAGATTACACAGAGAATGCTCATACCAAACCTTAGTAGTCTATGCAGATGACACCACCCCATAAAAGTATCAAAAACATTTACAAGATGACCTTTTAATATTACCTGACCAGCAAAAAACATGCATTTACTACTCAGCTTTTCAAAAACCAATCAATCCTCTTTGGAACATACCAAAGGTTATCCACAATAATTTGACTGGCAAATTCTTGACCAAAACTTTCATCCCATGGAAGCAACCAAGTCCTTCAAGTACCTAAGCCTCTGGGTATACCTGAATCTAAAGTTTTCAACTGCACTGAGAAAACATTTAGTCAAAGATTCAAAAATTGCTATTGTGTTTGTGAGAAATATCACACTTCTTCCCAACAGCAATGGAATCTGTAAGTAAGGAGATCCTACAAACCTAGCTGGAATACTGAGCACTGAATGCACTATGGCCTTAGTGTAAGAAGATCCTTCAAGCCTAGATGGAACACTGACACTGAGTACTGCATGCGCTGTGTCCTTAGTGTAAGGAGACCCTTTAAGCCTAGCTGTAATACTGAGTACTGCATGCGCTATGACCTTAGTGTAAGACGATCCTTCAAGCCTAGATGGAACACTGACACTGAGTACTGCATGCGCTGTGTCCTTAGTGTAAGGAGACCCTTTAAGCCTAGCTGTAATACTGAGTACTGCATGCGCTATGACCTTAGTGTAAGACGATCCTTCAAGCCTAGATGGAACACTGACACTGAGTACTGCATGCGCTGTGTCCTTAGTGTAAGGAGACCCTTTAAGCCTAGCTGGAATACTGAGTACTGCATGCGCTATGACCTTAGTGTAAGACGATCCTTCAAGCCTAGATGGAACACTGACACTGAGTACTGCATGCGCTGTGTCCTTAGTGTAAGGAGACCCTTTAAGCCTAGCTGGAATACTGAGTACTGCATGCGCTATGACCTTAGCTGCCATCAAACAACATCAAACAAAATATGTAGATTTATTATCCTCGTGTCCATAGCCGGCTTTAGGCACCAGCGAACCCTGCGGTCGCTGGGGGCCCCCTGTTCCTGGGGGGCCCCCAACCACAGCAATTTATCTGAAAATTGATATTTTATATTATGTCTGTCAAACCAACAAAAGCTAGGACAGCAGTCCTATATACTTACTAAACAAGGTGGGTAATAATAACTCTTATTTATATCTCCTTTAAAATTCAAAGATATTCTGGCTACAGTAACAGTGTTATATCAAGTAACAGGCTTCACAATTCCATTAAATATTATGCCACTGACATTGTGCCCCTAACTTAGTTAAATCCAGCTGGTGACACTGTCTCCACTAAAATTAACAACATAGCCCGTTTTAGGTACTTGCAATACCCGTGGCTGCAGGGCCCCCCATAATCATCCTTGACTGTGGAAGGGGCCCCACAAAAGCTACTTCTGGTTGTGGAAAAATGAGGAGAAAAAATATATTGATTTCCTGATCATGCAATTTTACCATAACAGGGCTGTGATATGACCCTTTCATGGTACAGCTGAAAACACGAGAAGAGTAAGCACTAGACAGATCAGCAAGCAGCCAAGAGTGGCTGATCTCAGTGCACACCTTGGATTTTGAAGAGCTGAAGCTTCCAATCTTTAAGAATGGTTTTCTCTTTCAGGGAGCTTTAATAATCAGAACACAAGATACTATAAAATTCAAGTTTGTTGCTAAACAGTTCTGTGCAATGCCAAAAATATTTGCAGAATAAAGGCTCAAAATCAGGAACATGTTTTAAGTATTACTCTAATTCACTTAAAAAGTTAATAACACCGTTTGCATCAACATGCATTTTTTGGACAATAAGAAGTGTAAAACTCTGATGTATGAATTTATTGACTGAAATCCTGAATAATTTACCAGCAAATCAAACTTTTTATGAAAAGAGCAAAATTATGAGGCAAAATCAGCAAAGGTCTTTGAAAGCAGGCAAAGTGACAGGTATGCATTACTCTTCAACATAGCCAGCCTTAGGCATAGGCCAACTTGGTGTCCGCCTAGGGCACTGCTCTAGCAATGGCGCTTTTCCAGTATTTATTTAGTGTAGGCAGACAAGGATGGGGGCACTGGGTGGTGTGGGGGGCTTCATGGAGCCCTTTTGCTTAGGGCACCAGTTGACTTAAGGAAAATCCTGCTCCTCAATGAGACAAATAATAGTGACTTATCCCTGCTGCTGTTTGACAACTGCTAAATAGCAGTCGCTGATCTGGTGGGGCAGTGCCAGTGTACCAGTGTTGCACAATGTATTGCTATTTGCTGATATGCCTAATGCGTGTAAAAAATATCACTGATTTTTATCTGTGCACACACACACACACACACACACACACACACACACACACACACACACACACACTCAATGCCAGTATACATACATTATTCTTCTGGGTATCAGTAAAAAATGCAGCTAACAAGTAACTATATTTCAAAAGTAAGGCCTAAAATATATCACAGAAAATTCAGACACTTAGCTCTAATAGGAGTCTGGTTGCCTCCCCAGACTGTATAAAGGGATACAGGGGGGCTCCCTTAATCATCCTAGACTCTGTGGAGACCCCCCACAAAACTTGGTGCTGGTTGGGGAAAAATGTAGTAACTTTCTGATAACACTCTTTAACCTAAACAAAGCTGTGATAAGATCCTTTTAGGATAAAGTTGATAATGGCCTCTTCTCTTAACCACACCCATTCAAAAATAGCCCTGCTGACATGTGTTAACAGAATGTTGATGTAGGTTATGGGGGGGGGTGCTGGGGATTGTGTGGTTATTACTACTTTAATTTTCATCACAGTCAAACCTTAGAGGTGTGCACAGGAGGTCATTATAAGTTGTGTTTGGGCTGGGGACAGCGCAGTCATTTTTTCTTTTACTTTTCTCACAGACCTCAGAGGTGTACAAAGAAGGTTACTATATCTTGAGTAGGGGCAGTGTACTATCTAGGAGCAATACAGTGGAATACATTTCTGTAATCATTATGTTTTTTGACTTTCACACATCAGTTATGTATACAAGTGACTGCCTTGGGGGGTTGGGGTGAAGAGGTATGCTATGTATGCCAGCAGACACTTGAAATACATGCCTGTGGCAATTTGAACATCTGCTTCCATCCCAGTCTAACACCAGAGGGATACATAGGCATTTACTGTCTTTTTTGGCTTGGGGGGGTGAGGGAGGCAGACTGTATTCCCAGATAGGACCTGTGTATCCTTACAATTGTCTTGCTAGTTTATTATGAGCTACTAGTTTGTCATCTTTGAACATTAAGCCTTGGTCACAGCTTAGGTCTTTCTTAAAAGAAAAAAACAAAAAAAAAGAAAGTCTTTTCTTACTCATAATTTTTGTTTAGACCACTGTTGGATTAAAAGGTTGGGAAAATGCTCTAAAACACATCCCAGAGAATCTATAACCCTTATAGCTTCTGGTGGCACTTATGTAATTGAGTTATTTCTTACATTATTACTCCTCTGTCTTGGACATTAAAGATGTGTTGAAAGCATGAAAGGACAACTAAAGCTGAACCATATTGAATTTCTTTCCTTAATCATAATTTCTGTTCAAGCCATCACTGGATTAAAAGGTTGTCTAAAAATTAAAAAAAAACTTTAAAATGCACATTAGAGCACATAGAAAGTCATGGCTTCTTGAAAAAGCTGAAGAATAAGGCAAAATGTGAGTAAATGAAGAAAAAAGTAACGTGCATGCTATGGTGAGCCCACGATGTGGGGAAAATGGAGGGAGCACTGAAGGATGTGTGTATGGGGGTATTGAAACAGAGAGCAGTGCCTAGGGTGCAATTTCAGATAAGTCCAACCCTGTCCATAAAGTTACTGTAGTGTATCATTGTTGCAGCTAAATGCCGTAATTGTGAATGCCCCTTTGTGAGATGGGCCAACATAGTGTGGTACTGATACATAAGCCTGTTGTAATGTAAAAGCATTGTAGCTACAGATCATTCTGTGTGTACTACTGCTAAACGTTTGCAGCAGGAACTAAAAGGTTGCTTAGGAGGGATGGCAGTGACATGGTAATACTTAGAATGAAAACGCCTAGGGGGCCCCCAACTTGACATTTGCTGAGGGCCGCCAAAATGCTAACACCGGCCCTGCTCATGCCCCAGAAAGAACATTATTGTGTGGTGTTGAAAGGGCTAAATGGCTATATATTTTTATAAGATGATACACTTTCCATTTGGCTCAATTCTTTTCAATCTCCCAAAACTTTTCATACCTAACAGACAAACTTTCTTAAGAAAAAAAAAAAACACGTTTACAGCTTTCATTCCTATCCAGCGAAATGTCCCTATTCTGCAAACACTTCTTACAAAATAAATCCACAGTAGTGATTATATTTGCATTGTACAAGGACAAAACATCTGGAAATTACTTCCCTCACTATTAGAAATCTGAATAACTAGTTAGAATTCCACAATAAAATAAGGCCCACCTGGCTACAGAATCACAGGGCAAATGCTTTAAATAAAATGGAATAAAATAAGGGATTAATTCAAGTAGTTCGACCAACACAGGATCTGTACAAACGTTTCAAACACCATGCCTTACACATAGCTTTACAGTACTCAGTACCAGATAACAGGGCTTACATACTGTATATTATTATTACATATATTATTATTATATTATGTAATATTATATTATGCATATTATTATTATTATTATTATTGTATAATATAACATTGCTGCTCTATGTTTCTTTTACATCTGATACTGAAGGTAACAGCAGTATGTAATCATCTCAATTTACTAACTTCTGGTATTCACAGTTTTCTATACTTTTTATGAAGAGAATGGCATAGGGATAATTATGTATACGACTGTGTATTTCTATCCCTCAGTGTGAAATATGTTACTTTTTATTTTTCTTACAGTGTTGTGCTTTATTGGCCATTTTATTACAAATATGAACAGTTTGTCATGTTTTGCTACATTTTTTTCTCCTATTTTTGGTTGCATCTTCCAGGCAAGCTGAACTTGAAATTAATCCATTTGAACAGTACTCTGCCCTGGTGAACACATTAAATAAACAAATAACAAAATAAAATAAAAGTAAAATAAAATAATGTACAGGTCAGCAGCCTTTAATAGTTAACCATCTTGGCTCTCTCACCTAACTGAAGATTTCAATAAATTCTCATTTATGACATTAGTGGACAGCACAGGGGATTGGTGGCTCTGAAACGTCAGGGTCTGGTCACTGTATATGTGTGTATCTTCACCTCACAGCCTTTTCCCTATGTGTTTGGCTTCCCCTCAAAAACATGCTGGCTGACTGACATGTCTGAAGTAATGTAATGCATTGACACTTACCTCACTGACCCGGGTCATTGCTGACCAGTTAGCAATGGAGTAATTAAAAAGGGTCCATGGTGAGCAGTTCACAAAGGAATAAATTAAATTAAAATCATGCTGACAACTCCACTTTGCTCTTATACATTACGCAAGTGATTCAGTTCTGATGGGCTCTGTAAACCTTATAATTCAAAGTATAATTCTAGGGTATATTTGATTCTGTAGTAGGTTGATTTACTTATCATGGCTGAATTTAGAATATTTTTAAATCAATTTTGATATCATTTGTAGGTGACATCATCAAGGTTTTCTACTGAAATGTTGGCAGTTAAAATGCTGAGTGCCAAAAAGCCAGAAAAAAGCTGGAAAACCTGGAGAAGAGCGAATCTCAAAAATCCTTCTCCTCCTTAAAACTTTTTTTAGCAGGAGGAGCAAACCCCCCCACCCCAAACTTATATATACCAGCTCCAAGATTGCCATACCTTAGAGAAAAGGGAATGTTCTGAAAAATGGCATCTTGGACTTGGTATATACAGCCCCACTCTTTTAGCCATTCAGTCTCTGTACTTTGGGACTTGTTCTAGTGAGTACTAAAATTTCAAATAGTTACCCATTAGGGCAACAGTTAGCCTCTCTTAATTACAGTGCCTGTACATTCCGGAGAACCTACAATGGCTGGCAGAGTGTGCATACAGGCACTTATTCCTAATCAGTATTGTCTTTGCCCAACTCACCTTATTGTATACAAAGTCTGACGTGCTATAGATGTTGTGGAGCTGCTTTATTTTGTGAACCAGACTGCATGAAGGACTCTCTTGCTTCCACTGATATACAGGTTGCTGTTGTCATTTGCTCCTTTTAGGACATTTTCCATCTGGAAAGTACTATCTACCATGTAGTAAGACTTAATGTAAGACAGACTGGCCTCATAAACTACTTTTAGAGTTGGAAAGAAATTGAAATACCTCTCATTTTCCTTCAGATTTCTGTATTGAACGTTTCAGTAAGCCAAACTGCAAGAAGTTATACATTACTACTCTACTGTTAAAAGTAAGTGCATCTGCATTGGATTTTTTAAATTTATTTATTTTTTGTTGACTGAGTTAGTCTCACTAGGCTAGTTACCTCTTTTCAGGGTAGACCCGACATGGTATTTAAACTACTAGGAGAAATTTGGCCAGGCATCAGGGAACTTCCATTAGTCTTTTTGATAGGTGATGTAGATTGTTTACATTCACCTGATCTATTTCAAACTCAAGCAGATGGGAGCTCAGTTTAACACCTTATCCAACGGATGACACACTCAAGAAAGCATCATCTCCATTGTGCTGCACTGCAGAGTCAACAGTCCAGCTACCTTGAGTGGCAATAGAGCCCACAGTCTTCTGCACCAAAGGCAAGTGGTCTCACACTTGCTTGAGACATTTGTTCTACAAAACAAATCTCCAACTTTCTAATCTTGTGTCATAAAAAAAATCTTTATGTATGAAGTTATTAATGATTCATTAATTAGCTATGCATGACAAGATTTTGAATATCTGTGTATGTTAACTGATTTTTAATCTTCACTGCAATGTATTGTTGCTGAGTCAACTACCATTTGTCATAAGTTGGCCTAGACAAAATCATTTTTTCTGAAACTGTAACAGCAACATATGATGTGTTACTATGTGTGTGTTTGTGTGCACACACACGTGCCTGTGTATTTGTGTGCGTGTTCTGCTACCACACCTGTTAAAAAAGAAATGGCATCATCATTCAATCTAGCTCTTTTTATTATGGACCAATAAATTTTTTGCAGTGCAACTATATGTAGACATTGGTTGGTAAGAACTGAACTAATTCAGCTGCAAATTCAGGCAATTATATGCTGCAAACCAGTGAGACAGAGAGAGAAGAAAAGAAAAAAAAAACTTAAAAAAAAAATAATGGCACAGCAGATGGAAAAGCATGAGGAAAGAAAGATCTAGAAGGGTGGTTAAATGAAATGTGCACATAATAATAAAAAGCCACTCAATGTGATCCTCAATACTAAAGAGGCTAATAAGAGATTCATACAATAATTTTGAGTACAAAAATTTTTCTAAAGGCATCACCAAATGAATCCATCTATCCATCCATACCCTTTTTTCCCATTTTTGCACATGGGGTAGGGCTGTCACTTCAACATTATACTATATAATAAAATGACTAATTGAGGATTGGCTACAGAAGTTACCTTTCAGCATAAAAATTGTATAAATAGAAAAGCATCATAAAAAGTTGTATACAATTATTTTTTGGTATATTTAGAAGGCCTTCAGAGCATGCAGAATGTTCTTGATTATGCTTCACGTTTTTTGTTCTTTCCCTTGTAAATTTTTTGAAGTTTCCTGATAAATCTCTGCATGCTTTAAGCATTAAATAATACCATACAGTAACATTCTGCACTTATTATTTAGAAAATGCACGTTGATACAAAGCGTTCCGCTCTATATTAGCTTTCCTTCATATTTTGTAATGTTCCTCATGAAATTGTTGATTTTTCTGATAAATCACTGAGGAATATAGTCAGTCAGTAACACCAGATGATAATGTTTCTTATTTCTTATAATTCAAAAAATGTATGTTGATGCAAAGCCTGTTCTTTTTATTTTCAGAAAATGCATGTTGTTGCAAACCTGTTAAGTACCCTTGATTTAGCAGAATGCATTTGATCTTGCTTCATATTTTTGTCCTGTCCATCATAAAAATTTTGATTTTCCAGTAAATCACTAACGTTTGCAATCAGTCAATAATGCCCACCATCAGAGTTTCATACTTCCTATCCTTCAGAAAATGCATGTTGATACAAAACCTGTTGTTCTATTAATTTTAGAAGTAAACTGGACTAATATTTTAAAATTTCCCCTTATTTTGGACCTTTGTTCCCCATTATTTTTGACTTGGTCTAGATTTCTTGAGTAAAGAAGTTGAGAGGTACGTATGCTTGCTGTTCTATTAACTTTCCATGAACTAGACTAATATTAAAAAAAAAGTTGTTGATTTTGAGTCTTCCCTCCTCCAGTTAGTTTTGTATTTTTTCTGATTCTTAAGAAATTAATTTGAGAACTATATATGTCCCAGAATTTGTCTGATATTTTTTTTTTTTTGTTCATAAAATTTGTCATTTTCTAGTCAGTTGTAGAGGGTTGCAGCCACTAAATAATGACAAACATTTTACTTTCTGATTTCATATCATTCTGAAAATAAATGCTATACAAACCTGTTAATCTACCAACTCTTCAAGTATATCTGAACAATATTTAAAATCTGCCCCTGATTTTTGGTCTTTGTTTCTCCAATATTTTGACTTTATATCTGATTCTATACTAAGAAGTTGAGAGAGAAATTTAGTTTATAAGAGCTGGACATCTGAGGTGTATGCAAACAAATTAGCTATACTTGCTTGGGCTGTCTTTGGAGGAAATGGATAACTGCAATTTTCTCATAGGTCTAGCTTTGCAGAATTAATGTGATTTGGGTGCCTGGACTACTTTAATAAGTGAATATTGGTTGTGAGAATAAGGTTTAAAGTCATTAAATAGTAATTGTTTTTTTATCACAACCCGAAGTCTGAAGTGCACACAGAAGTGGTTATAATTGCTGGGTGAAATGGGAACTGTCTGTGGATGGAAGTAACTGACCCGCTTATTGTTTGCATAGTTTAAATAGTCACTGAATTGGCTTAGCAAGAATAATATGCATATGAGGTGAAGTAAGATGGAATACTATATTACAGTGACTGCTATTTATTAATTACCATGAGCTGATGTGTGAAGTTGTACATAGTAAAGTGAATGTTGGTTTTGGGTAGAGAGGCCATTTCTGGAGACAAGTGATTTACCTGTACTGTTATTTGATCATTATGAGACAGGAGCTTCTTATCTGGCGTGGCAAGCAGGGGCAGGGGCATGTTAAAATTATATTTGCTAAAAATCAGTGTAAAACCAGTACATCTGTGGCTTTTGCTTATACTTGTCTTTATGTGTGCGTGTATGTGTGTGTGTGGGGAGTTGCAGATTATTTTAGAGGAACAAATTGGTCATAATTTCTTCTATCACAAGTTTCAGTATTGCACAATATACAGATCATTGGCACTGTGGTGCAGTGAATAGTGTTGCTATCTCACAGTGCATAGCTATGCCCTCCTTGTATCATTGTGGGTTTATTCATATGGTTTGGTTTCCTCTTACACCACAAAGATATGATGTAGGTCAGTTAGCATTATTGCAATTTGCCTGTAGGTAAGTGTGTTTATGTATCGGATAGACCTGGCTTGTCTGAGGAAGAGTCAGTATGTGTGCAAATCTGCACAGGTTGTGAAAGACCTGATTTACAGAAGGCAATGTCAGTATGTGTGTGTGTATGCTTTGCTTGTGTGAAATATCAGTATAAAAATCATCAATTATCTTTATTTGTGGACACATGCTATATTTCTGGGAACATGCAGTACAGAGCAAAAAAAAAAAACACTGAACAAGTAAACAGCTTTCAAAAATAAGGCATACAATTCATCAAAGAATATCCAGCACATCTGGGGTCTGTCAACACCCAGACCTCATTCTATATGAATACATTTTGACCCAGGCTTAGGCAGTAACCTCTGTTTTGAACCTCATTTAGTCAAAATCTGGCTTTGCTGGGAGCTAAGCACAGAATATCAGTATAACTTCTGAGGGGGTTGTGGGCAATGTGATAATTATTAGTTTAATGCTCTTCACAAACCTCACAGGAGTAGTATAGGTTGTCTAGGCCAGTTGACTGTTAAGGAGCAACAAGTGGAATACATTGCAGCAATCATCATATTTTTAATTTACTCACAATTAAGCATCAAAACATCCAACTCAAATACAGGTGGCTACTTGTGGGGTATGGTTAAAGAGGCATGCTATTATATGTGCCTAACACCAGTATCTGGAAATATATTACTGTGTAATATCTGTTCCTTTAGTTTCACCCAGCCTGACATCAGAGTGGTACACAGGAATTGGCTGAGGCATCATACTGTGTGTGTGTATATATATATATATATATATATATATATATATATATATATATATATATATATATATATATATATATTTTTGACAGTAGCCACTTAAATATGACTGCGGAAATTTGTGCCTTCATCCCAGCATTTTTGGGGGAGAAGGGTAGGGAAGTAGGCACTATTCCCAGTTATGATTTATGTATCCTCACAAGCATTTGTATTTGCAGTTTATGTGCTGTATTTTGTCAGGTACAGATTACTTTTTTCTTTTTTTTTATTTTTGACTTGTAAGTGAACTAGTCCTTCAAGAACTTTTCAGGTTCATAGGGTCATAGGATGATACTAGGCTATTCGCCTGGAGGCCCTTATAAGCATAGCCAAGAATTTTGCCCATGTTCCCACAAAGTCAGCATCTGATTCCCCTGTCCAGCAGGGACACAGGTGGGATCCCAGGAGTGTATTTTCTGTTTCCCATCCAGTCATCCAGGTTCCTCTTAAAGAGGGCTAGAGAGGTGCTCTGCTCGACATGGATAGGGAGTCTATTCCATAGATGGAGGAGCCGCTCCCACCCGGACCAAAGGAGCAAACGCAGATGTAATATTTTGATGATTTAACATAGTCAGTCAATCAGTATGTTTTTGAGAAAAGGGTGGACAATGCAGTATCCAGAGAAAATTCACAGGGGAAATTGGAATAACTAGAGAAAACCCCAAAACACATGGGAAGCCCATGCAATCACCATAGTGACAGTAAGAGAATAAGTAAATGATTATAATATTCTTTATCTCTGTAGTATTTTTCACTATTTGCTTGAATGATACTCACCTTCACCCTATCTACCCTCTCACCTTCTTCCCCCAACTGCATTTTATAAATATGTACATAACTTAACGCATATTTATTGCACTCTATTGTGAACAAATTTGATTTTGTATTTTCATGTCTTCCACTGAATCAGCTATTCATTGTGTTGCTGTCCATAACATTTTCCTATACACTTTCAGGAGAGACTGAAATTTCTTATGTGGTTCAGTGCTCTTACCCTCATTAATAAATTGAAACATATAGATAGATACAGTTTAATATAGTCTTACAAATGTATTACATTTTGTAATTTTCCAGAGTTCTCTCCAAAATGGCATATATGTACATATGTTACTGCACTTTTATATTGAAAAACTATCCAATTTTATTTTTCTACTCTCCTGAGCAGAACCTGAAAATGGGTCCAATGAGATCAGTGCTCTACTCCAATAAACAAAAACAAGTAAACAAACAATCAAACAAAAACACTTTAAAATGAATCTTAACCAATAAGCCAAAATGTTGCATTCAGTTCCACTACTACTACTACTGAAATGTAGTTCAGACAACAGATAATTTAGTGGCAGCAGCATAAAGTATCTGCATGTACTTACTAAAACCGGATGTATGTACAGAGAAATACAGACCAACCAATTTACATGAAGGTGAAGCCAACCAAAAGTTATAGAACAAAAAAGCATATTAGCAGACATCTGTGAGGATGACAAAATGGCAGGCAGGCCAAACTGTCTTAGGGACAGGGCTTCTGAATTACACAGCTGAGGTAGAAAATAGCACTTGGAAATACAACACAGACTGGATTTGGATCACCAACTAGAGGACAACTGAGCATGCACCATATGATGGATGCTGTACTCTGTTTCCAGAAGACTGTTGAGAGGTGTTTTATGCCAGGCTTACAAGGCATCCTTGGTTCCCACTCTGATGGACCTTTTACATATCTGAAAAATGAACAGGATGAGAATCACTCCATCTAGGGATTTAAACTTTGCTTACAACATTAATAAGGTACATTTGAGGGACAGGTATGTATCTGAGAGAATTCCCCTTCTCTGGAACAGGCTTCTCATCTGTGTGAAGCAGATCGCTTCCTTAACCTTATTCAAGAGCAATCTGGACCAGTGAATGAGCAATTGGAAGTACACCCTGGGTCTAGCAACTATGTCTCTAATGGACAGAAACAGGATGTAAATTTTGCCCTTGCTTAGATATACTCTTTAAAATAATCTTTAAGGCACATAAACTGGTGGGAAAAAAATGGGATTCTTGGCTATGCTTATAAATGCCCTGGTGGTCATTACCCTAGTATACACCTATGAACCTCTGGGATTTGTACTGTTCATTGAGCCCTCATACAATGATGGACTGTTTAGGAGAAAAATGACAAACCTCTCCAGTGGTGAACAAACTATTATTATTATTATTATTATTATTATTATTATCATCATTTGTTTGCTTCTTTGTTTATTTATTTATTTTTTGCCATTTACCATACTGCTTGCTAACCATCAGATCCCGTCAATCCTCTCTTGGTCTTCTAATCATGCCCTGTAATTGGATACTACAGAAATAAACAAAAAAAAGATTCCATTCACTTCTGTCTGTGGCCCTTTTCTCACTACAAGTGTAACACTCCAGAGTCAGTGTACAGTTGGCATTAGGAAAGGCATGTCACTCAGTTCTGCTAGCGATGTAACCCTTCAGGATGCCACTGCTACCCTTAAAGCCAGTGCTGCCTTGGGGTCTGCAGTCTTCAGCAGGGATTTATTCATGGGAGTATGCACCCCAGGCATCCATACCCACCGCTTCCACCCAAGGAGAGTTGAACTGGCCAAGTCCCCCCACTTCTGTACCCGCATGCTAGCTGCAGCAGGTGCCATAACCATTACTCAAACTCTAACTGTTTTTTTTTTTTTTTTTTTGAGGAAATGTTCCATTAGTATATTTGGATCCAATGGGCGATTTTGTAGCCATAATATTATAAGCCAGAATAGCTGGATGACCAGTTCTGTACCCTTAAAAGGATGGCAACAAAATCTATTACCATCACCATTCCTAAAGACCCAGACAAACCAAAGTCTTTAATGTGTAATACATTAAATCTCCTATAAGAGAGGCCCCTGGGATAAATGCAAATGTCCTCTTAAGGATATACCAGTATTTCAGCTATGTGGCTTCTGAGTACCCTTGGCTTTTTACTTGTTAAGTCTTTATGGTACATTAAAGTAGGTGTGTTTGTTCTAGATAGCCATGATATTTTAATGGATGCAAGCAATTTACATATCAGGCTAATATGATTGTTTACCTAATTTTGTGCAGTTTGTGCAGTTTCAAGCTATTCTGTACACACATGACTATCTGATGGGACAACTATTTTATAGAAATAGATTTTATTGCAAACCTTAATAGATGAGCATATGATAAATGCGTTTGAAATTTAAACACCAATGATTACATTAATCTTGAATAAAACAGGTTTTGTTAGTCTTTGTAAATAATACAGAGATTGTTTTCTAAAGCCCCCAGGCCCATTAAAGAAGGCACTCTGGCCTAGAGGGGGGATAGAGATGGTCAATTAAATCCAATTTCTAAACATAAGTGCAACATTTACACAGTCATAGTAAACATGGAGAGTGACAGAAAAGTCAAGTCTATATATAACAAAAGCAAGTAACAAAGCAAAGTTTCTGCCTTCGTATTTTATGACATTTCCTGGTTTACTCCCAAGTTCTTCAATTACACTGAACAGGAATAACATTACCACCTGGTTTTGCTTGTTCTCCATTGCACTTGTTTTCCTAGATAATTAGCTTTCCTGGTTCAGAGGGCATACTATCAGGTTAAGATGACCGAAATGTTTTTTTCACTTATATTTTTGTGAAGTTTGCTGATGCTGTTTTGGAGTCATACATTTAAACAATATGTATTTCAGCAGAAGTATTTATATGTTTATGAACATGTAATTATAAAATACTTCATCCCTCAGCTTGCTGGTTGGTTATTCCAGATGTCTTCATTAGCATGCATAACTACATGTACCATTTTCTGTAACTGTAATTTCCACAACAATATGTCAGTGCTATCCAGTCTTTACATTTCCCCATATTCAGCTGTTCATGTCCAAACTGCACATTTCCCAAAGTATAGCTACATAGGACATTCCTATAACATGCATCATTACCTGTCTGCTTATTTTTGGTGCACACTTTCTTTAATATACCTATGTTCTGAGTTGCAGATGTGTGCTGTATGACCTCCCAAGTAACCAGCTTTTGACATCCTTTTTAAGAACTTAGGAATAGAGGAGCAATACAAGGCAAGAGATCACAGGAGCATTCTTCTCAACTGTCCAGATTTTTGCCTCAAATTTTTGGTCTGCTTCTCATAATACTGTAGTTTTCTGGCTAATCATAGGCAAATCATTGAGGATTGAAGTCATTAAATAATGCCAGCTATTTCAGTTTCAGACTTCATACCCTTCAGAAAATTCATGTTAATGTAAAACCTGCTATTCTATTAACTTTCTAAGTTTGTAAGAACAATATTTTAAAAAGTATCCCTATTTTTATGCCTTTGTCCCCCATTACTGATAGCGTTGTCCAGATTTCTTGTTCGAAGATGGTGAGAGATATGCACAGAAACCCTAAGATGCCCAGTCATTTACATCTTTAGACACTTAAAAGCTTTTTTTTCATCATTTACAAACACTTCATAGTACTCAACTCCCAAATCAAGCAGTGCTGTACATGATAAGCTTGGTGTAAATTTTTATCTACCCATCCAGTCATCAAGGCTTGCTTTAAAAGTAGACACAGTTGTACTTTGCTTGACCTGTAGTGATTCCTTGTCTCATAGGCTGAGAATACATTGAGTTAGGAACCTATCCCACCAACAATTGTCATTTATTTGTAAGTGTTGATTTAGGTCCCTAGTATAGGGCTTTGTAGAGCCACTAATTTTGTCAATAAATAGGAAGTCATACACAAACAAATCTTAAATGGCTTGATAAGCGCGACATGGGTCACCTTGGAGCAGCTGGTAGGCTAGTGAGTTTAAGGAGAGTTCTGGTAATCTGTCTGGGTAGTTGAAGGATTTAAGGCTTTTAATTTTCTTGGTTGAAAATGTTTGGGAACTTTCTAACTGAGTGTTATGCTCGAATATGTAAAAAACAAAAGGGACATTGTATTTGATGATAGGACTGATAAAGGAAGATTACAGCAGTAAGGTGAATTCTATGGATCTTGAAGGTACTTCCCTTGAAATTTATTGAGCTAGAGAGAATGATTTCCTGACTATACAAGAAGGGCAATGATTAAATGACGGAGAGAGGTTTTCACATGAGTACCCAGATCTCTCAGGACTGAATCTGTATGAAAAGGAGTATCATTTATAACATATGAGATGGGATCAGCTTTGTTTGCCAAGTAATAATATGCTGCACTTCTTGCATTTACCTTAAGACAGTTTTCAGTAGACTAGCCCTTGTTGGAGAAGTTTAGTAACAGTGGATAAGCAGAAAACAATGCCCAGCTTGCAGTCATAAGTAAACTTGGTCAACCATACTTCTGGGTTGTTGGCTTGGATGTCTGCACAACAAATGCCAAACAGGTTAGGGACCCATCACTGATCCATGTAGCATCCAGCTAGTAACAATTTTACATTTAGACTGGGTACCAGCAACTTTCACAACTTAGAATCTGCTGGTTAGCCAATTTGCAATCCAATGGAGAATATAGGGGTTTACATTGTCTGTCTATTTTTTTTCCTAATACCTGCATGGGGGATATGTCAAAAGCATTGCCAGGTTTAGATAAGCTATGTGTATAGGATACCACTGTCCACAACTTCTGCAACCTTAAAAAAAGCTTACTAGGTTCAGGAGACAGGATCTGCCCTTCACAAAATCAAACTGAGTGTGATTAATATCAGTGAAGCTTCCTATGTCAGCATAAATGAAATCGCCTATAATAGATTCTGTGGGTTTGTATATAAGGCTGGTGAGACTAATGGGCATATAATTGCCTGGGTCCGTAGAGGGACTATCCTTGTGTAGGGGCGTCACAGTGCCTGTTCTCAGCCATCAGGCATAAACCCAGTGTACAGGTTCAGGTTGAACAACTTAAGATGAGACTTTAGTGCACACTTGGCACTAATGAAAATGTGCCCATGAATATTATTACTCTGCTCATTTCCCAACTTTTCCAGCTATATTTTCTTATATTTAAAAAAAAAAACATCTGTAGCCATTTATAATGCACTATCCATCAGTGCCTAAATTGTAATAACAGTTCTGTCCACTCTGTTCTGAAAATTCCTCAATAACCTGTTCTACAGCTCTCCCCTATACATTACCCAAGTTAGCAACTTTTGGCATATTCTTTGCACATTACTTATGTAGCCATACACAGGTATTCAAATTGTACTTTCACCAGTGCCTATCTGTTATTACTTACCATGCACTTTCTCAGTGTAACCATCTATCCGTATTCAGTCATCATTCCCTAATGCCCTATGAAAGATGTTGACAATTAGTGGGCACTGAGCACCTAATTGCCTTAATATTCAAAATTACTAACAATCCGTATTCACTGTTTATCTTTCATTAATGCTCAACTATGGATAGTCTCTCTGCACCTTTGCCAGCACAAGCTATTTATATTCACTGTGTGCCTTCCATAGTAACTAGACTTTGATATTCCCCTTGTCCTTCTAGTGACATATCTTCCTGTACAGGAGTAATATTTAAATATTCAGTTTATCTTCTTATTAGAATGCATGTTAATCTATTGCAATTTAAACCTGTGTGTGTGTGTGTGTATGTGTGTATGTGTGTGTGTGTGTGTGTGTGTGTGTGTGTGTGTGTGTGTGTGTGTGTGTGTGTGTGTGTGTGTGTGTGTGTGTGTGTGTGTGTGTGTGTGTGTGTGTGTGTGTGTGTGTTTATTCACAATTTGGTCAGAACATGTACAGAGACATCGCTACTTTCAAAGGAGGAAGTTTGGGTTAGTACAGTATGAATGGACATTACTGCATTATGACATAAAACAAGATAGCATTGTAAAGCATATACTCTACACTGTAGAAAAGCAAAATGGAGTAATGCATTTTCAGCCTGTCAGCAACCAGTCAACTTTCCTGTACTTTGCCAAAGGAAGAACTACTTATTTCAACCATGTTCGGCCTGGTTACCATTGAAGAAACACGACTGGCCTCCTCATTTTCATTCATTCTCAGAAAATTAACAGAAATACTACATGGCATCCAGTAAATATACATATCACTGTCACCAGTAAGGAAGAACTGCAAAGCCTACCAGTCTCGTTAAGGCCTTCATTTACCTACTATGGTTTTCATATCAGATGTTCTGGTGTATGATTGGTTTATTTATATTTTTGTATTCCAATCCACTATGGTATAACATGCAAAATAAGGAATGCACTGGACTGAATTACAATGCTTCTATATCCTCCTTGGGAAAAATAAATTAGTGACAGTTTCCAGTATTCATTTAGCACTGTAGTTATAAAAAATGTTGAGCATACTTCCACTGAGATATAATGTATATAAATATTTCTTTTCATACATGGCTGAAATACACATTTGGTAGAAATGTCTTTGCTGGTGAAAAAAAAAGACACAATACACAAATGTGCGAATTCTCATTTGAGTGAATCACTTATGGTTAAATTTACTGCAGTGGTGGTGCTGCGGTAGTATTGTCACCTCACACTAAGACGTTGTCCTGTTCGATTCTCAGCTAGAGCATCTTCTGTGTGGAGACATGCGTGAATGGGCGTACCTTCGTTGAAGGTTGTGCGTTAGAGCTGGCAACTCGGTACGTAAAAATCTACTGCCAATCATTAGCGGACCGGAGTTCTGCTGTGGCGACCCCTAACCAGGAAGAGCTGAAAGAAACAACAACTTATGGTTAAATGAAATTTTATATAGAATAGGTAAGCAGGCCTGTGCAGGAAAATAATGTTTGAATGAAAAAGTGACAGCTGTGAAAATGTGCAAGACTGTGTTAAAGCAGTTGTTGTTTATGTGCACATGGTAGTGGATCAGGGTTAGAGTGCGGGTTAAGTAATTGGGTAGAGTCAGTTTTGTGCTGTGTGTATTCTGTGTCCTTTTGTCTTGTATAGAGCTACTGTTAGCGAAAGGGTTTTTAGTAATATGTGGGGTTTGAATTAGGGGCAGGGGTAGGGTTAGCATTACAATTAGGGTTGGCCTACATGAGTTATGTGTTGAAGGGGGGAGGTGATCCAATTTCAAAAAGTATTTGTTTGTAGTGATCACTGTTTCATGTGGGAAATCTCAGCTACTGTGATTTTTAAGTGTGCCAAAAATGATTCTATTGTTTTGGGAGATTTTTCCCTTCTCTGAGTTGGTGCTACTGTGTAGTTGGTATATATATGTCTGAAGGGTAGAAAAAACAATTGCAGGTTTATTTTTCTACTTTGGGTGCTTTGAGAATTAGTTTATTTAATGTATAGTAGAAATAAGTATTTGGTTTAGTTTTAGGCTAAATATGACTCCACTGAATGAGATTTCTTCCAGTTGTTTTTCTACCAGACGTGATTCTGTCATATAGATCTTTACCAGACATGTCTATGTAACCCCAGCATCTCTGAGTGGTTTTAATCTTGCAGCTGACCGTTTCCTTTGTAGGAACAGTAGTGATGTGGATGCATTTGTTGATTAATCAAAGAAGTACGTTTCGTACCTGTCTCTGACATTGCTCCTGTAACCACCTTCTCGTCTTACTCCAGGAGTGTTTCTGCCTCTGTACATTCCCATAGGTTGATGCATCCAAGTCATTGTTTACAGCCCACAGTTGCTGTGTTTTAATATAAAACAAACAGTGATCTGCATCCAAGGCAAGGCAAAACCCACACTTGCATTATTACCTCACTGCTATTCCTATGCTACATTCAAACAGAGTCCGCTCATGTAGTAGGTTAGTTGTTCAAAGCATGATTCTTTAAACAAAACCATTCCATGTCTTAATGAATTCATTTCAGCAAAAACACTTTTGATCCAGTATCACTGTTAACAAGAATCATATGCCCTTCTCTGAGTAGTTTTAATCTTGCAGTTGACTGCATTAACTGGTTATGGATCTGAAAAATGCTCTTCCCCATAGTGTATGTGAGGTACGTATGGGACCTTATCACCCACTGAAAAATAAGGTTCCATCATGCTTGCTTGGAGTACTGTTTCCTTTGTGGGAACAGTACTGAAGTGTATGCATGTGTTGATTCATCAAAGCAGTAAGTTTCATATGACTGATCCTTAGTTTTTCAAGTATTAACAGTCAAAACACAATTACAATTCTAGACAGGGAAATGCAGCGAGGGTGAAATACTAAAGGATGAAACAACAACATCAGTGGGCCTGGAAATAGCTGCATGGGGCAAAAATGAATTTACAGACAATATGAACTGCAACCACCATGAAGTTATGTTAAGACAAATAAATACCAGCTTCAAGGAGTAAAACAATTTGCATGACTGATGCCTGCATACCATATTACCTGATTTTGTGATGTGCTTTCATTCTGTATAACCATTTTCGACCAGTACAGGAACATAATATCATTTACCCTACCCCAGTCTTTACAAACAAAATGTAAAAGTAATAGAATATTGTCCCATGCATGTGCCATTGGCAGTCAAGTAAAATAAATGCCCATTTACACACATTCTCCTTTTTCAGGGGACCATGAGCAACTTATGTGTGCTAACATTATCTAACACAGTCCTACAAGCTGTAAAAAAGGCCCACAGGCAGCCTTACAATGTGATAACTCTCTAATCTCATAGTGTCTGACATACCACTTCGAGCACATCTGTATAATAGAGTGATTTTCTTTGCTGACCACCATGATCGAACACATCTGTATAACAGAGTGATTTTCTTTGCCGACCACCATGACTTTTATACCCAGTCCCAGGTCACATTCTGACACCAGACATTAGTTGTTCTTCTGATACCTGGTGACAGTAACATTGTTCAGTGTTTATCTGTTAGTCTAATCCTGCAATACTAAGGCAGATTTCCCATTTGTCTTCACACATCATATATTGGAATGTTTTCGTAACTTGGAGGAGGAGTAGAGTAGGTAGGAGTTATACCTCCCGTTTGTGTCGTCTCTTGTGCTGTGTTGGGCTCACTTGATGATTTTCTGAGGAGAACACTATCTGAGAAACTTCGCATACGACTTATGAATGCTTCCTGGTTGTTAGTCTCCATCTGCTGTGACTGTATAACAAAGTTCTCTTCATATGTTGGAAGCAGCGTAAGACTTGGAATAATGCTGATGATAGGCCTGCACAGTAACGCCTCTTCGTAAGTAGGTACCCTGTCACTCTCTGAGATACTGCGAAAGGAGTTGAGAAAATAATTAGTTCCATTTTGTTTTTAATTGCCTGACAGAAGTACAGGTGTGACATATACAAAAAAGCAGACAGTTATTATTTTGTGGCTATAATACAGACTTGGATTCAGAACAGATCTGAGTACTTGACTTACAGACTTGCATAAAACTTCATGTTCCGAAAATACTGTTGTGACCATAGAGATAGATGACAGAATGCTTAAGAATTGTGTTAATATGATGACATAAAGAGAGCAATTACTCATTTCAGCTAGTTTTACCAAATGTGTATACAGTCAGTAAAACTTTAAACAAATATATGAAAATGTTTTATGTGATGAAAAACCTGCTTACTTGTTAATTACCGACTTGAGATCCATTTTAAAACTATGAACTAGTTAGACCTGGCAGTTTATCAAAGAAGACAAAGACTGTGACCTGCAAGTGAGCTTCTATGAGAAGTCTTGGGTTTGATTCCCTGTTTCTATTCAATCACTGTTTAAACATACAAAAGTGATTTAACCAGCAGACAATGCTCTTGAATCATCCCTGAAGCATTGTCATAACAGATAGCTGTGCTTAATAGACTTAATTATATAATTAATAATTATCAGGAAGTGGATAATAATTCACAAAACTGATTAAACATTGAGCAATCAACCAAAGCCCTGTAGCCCTCTGACCATCTCTGTTACTCAGATGATGTAATTTTTCATTTGTTTATAGTAACATACATTTTTTTTACAACTGAATGAATAAAAAAAAGAAAATGCAGTTTATAGTAATCACGCATCATGTCATATCTTCTAATGCGGAATATTTGCTTAAATCACTTTCTGTAGTCACAAGTAATAAATTGATCATTACCCATCTGTACGCTTTTTGCTCATTCTACCTCCTGTCCAGTAACCTCCTTGAGCTGGGGTAATGATAAGGCAGCACAGCATACAGGAACAAGACACTACACTTTTTATAGTGCCACTGTTACATCATGTCTTATACTTAAACATATTCTCACAAAACTGATGACTTGTATTTCTTTAGATTGTGGTAGGGATACCAGAACAACCTTGCTGTCTTTGACTTGGTTGGTAACTAGGAATTGATAATAAGCACTTATTATGCACCAATGTAGTTTTTTGTGGGGGTTTATGTACTAATTTATTGTACAGTGTTTCAATAAAAGAGTACTGTAATAAACTTTGAGCTGAAAGTGAAATTATCTTCTTTGACTAATCCCAAGAGACATGATATTCTGGAACAGATATAATTCTCCAAGATCACAGATATAGGCTTGGATACCAAAAGGAATAATACCAGTAGCATACCCTAACACAAGCTACCAATCACTGTGGATGCCCTTTCTGAATCAGAGACAGGCCTTCTTCGGTGATTCTTCACTGTTGGTAAAATTATCACTGTGGGCTGTTTCCACAGCCATGCTACATGTTAATTAGGCATTCCAGGGAGTGGTTTATGCTAATTAGATATGTGCTCTTTCCTGGAAATGCTTGCAGGAAGAGGGATTTATGCAGCTGAGTGATTCAGAGAATTGCTGTGCTGTGTGACTTAGAATGGCTGGTCATGTTATTGAACATGGTCAAAATACTAAATTCCCTCATTACTTCCAATAGAAGAGACCCTGATGAAAGCATGTGTCAGGGTGTTTAGCACAGTAGGTAGTGGTGGGGTATGTTTGAGTCTGTATAAGTATGTGGCAGCTTGTATGCATGTCTGCAGGGGTATGAGTGGTCTCACAGACTGTATATGTATGTGTGAATGTGTCCTGGTGGTTACAGTATGGTGTCTTTTGGGCGATCTGTGGAGTAGGTATGTGAGACCGTGTGTATGGGTGAATGGGGGAGTGTGTCCATGACTACAGTCAGGTGACTGGGGGGTCATGGTGTCATGTACAGTGATTATCTGTGTGTGTGTGGGTGTGTGTGTGTGTACGCACGTATATCTGTATGAATGTCAGCATGTGTGTGGGGAAAATGAATGACGGTGTTTGCCTTTCCCTTGCCATGCATTGGTCACCCATGGTAATTACCACTGAAAAGTGCTGATTAGCACTAGCACTAACTACATCTGATTCAGACACATGCAAATTAGCTGATAATGAGGTCTTTCTCATTGCAGCTGAAGATGTCTCTGAATCACATTTCCTCTGTATGCCTAAACTTTTGGTTGCTGCAATTTATGCCAGTGCAGGAATATTTTTCTAAATTCCAGCAACCATTTGTGAAATATTTTATACAAATGCTTTGCTGTGAATCATTTTCAAATTTAAGCTGATATATATATATATATATATATATATATATATATATATATATATATATATATATATATATATATATATATATATATATATATATATATATGCATAAGCACTCATAGACCTGAGTCGAGTTTTGTTGAGGAATTGCTGATCATCATCCAGTAACTGCTGAATTTGTGAACCTCAGACATGGGCTTTAAGATGGGTCCTACCAGGAAGAAAGTCCAGCTTTCCCCGCTTTTTGCAGTTGATGAGCTAGGTATTGACTGGTTCAGCTCAATCATTTGGGAATCCGTGAAACCCAGCTCAATAATACTAATGTATTGCCAGCACCATGTCACAGAGTGATAAAGTCCTAAAAGGGCCCAGGCAACTCAGGTTCCATTAATGGTTCAGGCACCTGAAGCACTGGCAGGGAAGGATGGATGTGCCTATCTTGGAGAGGAGCATTCATCTAGGCATTTCCTGTGGGGGATGGTCCATAGAGGGGAGTTGTCCTATGATGCAATAGGTAAATCCAGATGAGGGGGATTCCAAGGGGTAGGTCTTAAATGAAAAAAAGCCCCTAGTGGAAGCAGGATGCCCTTAAGTTTGGTGCTGGCCCAGGCTTAGAACGATGGTAGTCCAGGGGCAGTTGGAGAGCCCTGTAAACCCAGTAATGGATGGGAGCATCAGGGTAATCAGAAAGAATGAAGCAGAAAGGGGACAAAAAAGTGATATGCATGTGTGTGTGTGTGTGTGTGTGTGTGTGTGTGTGTGTGTGTGTGTGTGTGTGTGTGTGTGTGTGTGTGTGTAACTCAACTTTTATATATAAAAGAGAAGCATACAAATGAAAAGGTTGAGAAAAACATGTTGAAATGTTACTAGGCATAAACTGACAAAAAAGCCTTCGTGCGTTTAAGCATAACATATTAAATCAAAACTTAAAATAAAACCCTCTGCCCCCCCCACCAATTTAATATTCTATTTATTTTTTTTTTATTTTTATTTATTTATACTAAGATTACACAATACTGGGGAAAGGGCATATTCCCCACCCCTAGTAATGTGGCTATCTCACACACATGTTGATGTCTGTTTGGTCGACCAAATTGTGCAATTAAACAGATGGCAACCTTAATATTCAGTGTTATGAATGGCCCCATATATATATATATATATATATATATATATATATATATATATATATATATATATATATATATATATATACATACACATATTGTATGTGTATGTGTGTCACTGTGTGTGTGTAACTCAATGGGTAAAAAGGTCAAAGACAAGCCTTCTAGTCTTCTAGTAAAAACAAGAATAAAGACCCAGACAAGCTACTGTTTTCACTTTGTAATACCTTAAACTTCCTATGGTGGAGACCCTTGGAAATATGGAAGTGACCCTTTAAGGACATACCAGTCTTTCAGCAATATGTCTTCCAAATGCATATTACTTTTTTCCGCTGTTTTAAATCTTTGTGCAAAAAATTTTGGTCAATAAAATCAACCCCTCACTAGCTGGAGACATGCCATTTTTCGTCCTTCAGAGTTAATTAACAGAGAATAACTGGCTTGTTTTGCATTACTTTGGAAACACAGAGTTTAAAACTGGTTCCCTATTATGTGGTTCAAACCTTAGGTTATCGAACACCTAAAGGTTGATCTCAAAATGTTGAAGACTGAAAATTGTGAATGGCCGTTTCCACACAGGGAAATGAGTCATTTGGCCGTTATGCGGATTTTGTTCTATCTCCACTGTAGAGCGATCTTGGAGTTGGTATATTTAGTTATTTCTGTTTATAACTGTTTTTTTTTTTTTTTTTTATTTGGCCAACGGAATTGTTTCTCTGTGTGGAAACGGCCATTTTCGATATTAAGGGTTTGATATTTTGGGATCGACCTTTAGGTGTTTGATAACCTAAGATTTCGATCATGTAATATAGACCCTTTAAAACCACACCTAATGATGTTAAAGATTATGGTGACTGCAAAATATCCCAGATAACATCCAAATCAGAGAGTAAAATGGTCACACAAATAAACTATTTGATTAAAACTACAAGAAAGACCCGGACAATTAGACTATTCACTGTGTAGTACCGTAACTCTTTTATAATGGAGGCTCATGAAACATATGCAAATTACTCTTTAAGGACATACCAGTGCTTCAGCTTATGACTTCTGAATGACTTTTTACTTTTTGATTCTTTACTGGTGTATTCAGGCCAGTAGAGCCAAACCCACTAGCTGCATACAAGCCATTTTTGTCTTTTTTTCTGAAGTGGTTTTGTGTGTGTGTGTGTGTGTGTGTGTGTGTGTGTGTGTGTGTGCGTGTGTGTGTGTGTGTGAGTGAGACAGTGTATTGACTGACAGATCTTCAATCAAAATCTGCTCTGTTCTATCAATCAGTAAAGCACTGAACACTGCACCATCAAACTCCAAGGTTGCCTAAAAGGGAGGTAAAAGAGACACTTCTTACCCAAGTATTATGCGATCTTGCAATTTACAATTATTCAGCAATGAGTGTGTTTGGCCATATTTTGGTGATCATTTCAATCTGATGACATAGCACTTGATGGAACCGGATGTTCTAAAAACATCAACACTAACATTATTTAGAAAAAATAATCAGCAACATATTTGTCAACAGCACAAACCACCAAACCACCATTATGTGAATTAATGCTTGTAAATATATTAAAATAAAGCAAATCACCCTCACATACACCTTAATTATATTACACTAACCTTACAATTGCACAGCCATGGAGAACATGGAAAACCCCACATACTTACATACATACATACATAAATTGCTTAGTGTTAAGCAGTGAAGATGCATTCTTATTCTTTGCTGCAGTAATGCAAGTTCACCACCTGATGTCAGTACTCAGATACAAACAAAAAGCAGGACAGTGATTCTGTGTTGATGACTATTCATAGGGAGAAGCAGAAGTAAAAAGGGTGATGTCTAAAGGCAGTAACTACCATCATCACTCACTATTGAATTTAGCTTAAAACATAACATGTAAACAAAGGCAGGTAATATCACGCAAAGCTTGCTGACTCTGTGTGCTATGTGCACTCACTCACATACACAAAGCATGTTTTTCCTGTTTCTACTGTGCTGTCAATTATCAGCAAAATGCAGGAAAATATATTCGATTTTTTTCAGTGTCTCCTGCAAGCTGGGCATGCTTTACTTTATAATTTTGGCTGTAAGAGAGCTACATTTAAGGTTAATATCATTCCAGATATACAAAGAAGGCTGTTTCATACTTGCATAAATATATTCCCCTGCTTGGTCTGTAGAACCTGCCTGATTGTTCTTTTCCTATACTCAGTTACCCATCCATTTTTCCAGTGAGACTGAGTCCTAGGCCCATGTGTTCTTTGGGCAGAGCAAGAGCCCAACAGCACATTTGCTCCCTGCTCAGGGTGAGAGCCTAATTGGACCACCCCCCCTGCAGGTAACAATCATATGTACTCCTTTTGGGGTCAGTGACACAGTTTGTTGCATCTCCTTCCTCCCCCAAGGATTGGTGAGTAAGCAATGACCACTCACTTCCACACTCCTCTGACTCAGATCTTGGCCAATGTTGTTGTAGTTTAGCTCCCATAAATGGCACTTGGTCACCTGACTCAGGGAACGTGTCCCATAAAGACTTGAATTTTTTTCGAACTGCCAGGAGCTGCTTCCATAGGAAATCACTTTACTGGGCCCTCTGACAGTTTTCTGTCACGTGTGTATTCTGTAGTGTCAGTTCATAACTGCATCTCACTTTGGAACTTTCAGTCTTGGCAGACTTTCAGGTTTTCACAGGTAAGTGTAGCTTTTGTATGAGTTTGGGTTAGCATGTACATGGGATATTATGTATTATTTTCTATTAACATTGTAAATCTTCTTTACAATGGGAGCAAATGTGGATACTTTAAAAGAACTGGAGTATGGTACTCCTGCAAGAAAAATGTTTCAGAATTGTAACACGATAGCTGTCTTTACTTAAATAAATGGCAGGAGCTCACTAAAAATGATGGTAAATTGACTTTTCCATCAGCAGGTACTTTTGATGAACATATTCCGTCAAAATTATAAAAAAGACTTAGAGAAAAAGGTAATAAAGTCCCTGTCAGCTGCTGGTCTGCATTTAATGCACGGCAGGTAGAATCTAAAGATAGCAAAAAAGATTCTATAGTTTGCAATTTGAAACATAATGCAGCCAAACTTAAAACACAGTTACAAGCGGCTAAAAAGATGGTTAATCATCTACAACATTCTGATTGTCAGGGACAGGGTGGTTACGGGCTTTATCCCCTTAGGGAATTACAGAAATAACAACTTAGTCTTGGCGAGTCATCTGAAGAAGACTGCTTAGTATTGCCCACTGCACCATCCCCACCTTATAATGCACCATCCCCACCTTATAATGCACCATCTCCCCCTGACCCGCAAGATTCTGCTATCTCTTCTTTTTTCACCCCAGAGATTACTACTGCACCACCTTCTCAGGGAAGGCAACCTTCTAAATCATCCACTTCCACTAGCCACATGACTCAAACTCCTCCATTATCTCCTTTCTCTAGCCAGCCTAAAATGTCTTCCTCTTCTTCTGTTTCAGACCATGCTCACTCTAAATTACCTCAAATGTTTATTAGCTTTCTGAGACAATGTACAAATGGGGTATTATCTTTTCCTAGATGACAAAAGCTATGTTCATGTAAATTTGTTACTCAGTTCCCAATAATTATAGATGAGGATGGTTATTTTGGACCTGATAAATTCAATACAGATAGAGATGACCACCCACCTACATCTGTGGAAAGTCCCGAATCCAGCATACGGCAGAGATGAAGCAGCACCTTCCACTATTCATGTGGTCCACCCTTAGTCTGCTGTTGATTTCCAAATTATTTTGGACTCTCTAACATCAATCAGAACAAATCCAGCAAATATGCAAGCATCTTAAAAAGGCATGTTCAGTTGTAAAATCCTACTTTGGAGGATCTCAGAGCAGTAATGGATAGATCCATTCCGTCTGATCTATTTAAACATATTTGGGATCATGCTAATATACCAGACCCTGTTCCCCAGCATATGGACATAGAGGCTTTTCAGCCAGCTAGGACTCATTTATTACAGGCTATTACTGCAGTATGTCCACCAGTACCTAACTGATCCTGGATAAATACAGTTACACAGAGAGAGGATGAGTCAATTGAATCTTATTTACTGTGCATGACAGATGCCTTTGAACCTTTCTCAGGTTATACAGAACCTACTGAAGGTCTGTCAGCAAGTGATCTCTTAGCTGCTTTTGTCCCATTTGAGACCAGCTAAAAAGGTTTGCTTAACCTGACTGAGTTTAGGGCTTCATGAACTTGTAATCAGGTTCAATATTTAGCACACATCCTTATTCATGAAAAATGAGAGCAACAAGAAAAATGCTTAAACCTACAACTCCAACAATTTATCAGAAATAGAGGGAAAAATAGAGGAGGAAGAGGGGGTATGTAGTTGATTTAGACTTACTCAAAATCAGGGACTATTTTCTCAGAATTTTAATAATAATAATAATAATAATAATAATAATATCCCACAATCACAAGAACAGAGACAGGGACCAAATTCAAATCCATGTTTTAATTGTGGCCAAAATGGTCATTGGAGGCACAATTGTCCTTTCCTGCAGCCTGTAGATGTGCCAGTACAGTGTAATAATCCATTTGATAATCATCTGCTACCACGAGGTCAGCAAACTATCCACTAAAATGTGAGGCAACAACTTCTTACATGGAACACTTCTTGGCAACCACCAGCTTGGCAACAAGATAAACAGGACAGCCATGAACAAGAATCACAGCTATTTCCTTTCATACTTGTATACCAGAAATGACCATTCATAAACATCAAAGTTCAAAACAACAGTATTCCCTTTTTAATAGATACTGGAGCTACTAGATCAATGCTAAATGCTTCCATGGCTAAGAATATCACTTTGTCGCACAACTCAGTGCAAGGGGTTGGGGTATCAGGAGTATCTATAGACTACCGTTTCAGTTCCCATTCACTTGGGACTGTTAAGAAACCAACATTCTTTTTTCATTGAAACCTCCATGCCCCTTAATTTTTAGGTAGGATTCTCTACACCAGATAGAATATATTTAAGTATTCAAATGAGTCTCCAATGATGTAGATGTGTGCTGTAGTGGGTGTTTAGATGAGGAAATGCTCTTTTCTTTCCTTACTGACACAATGCCTGTACAACCATCAGATGTAGACTTACTAAACAGAGTTCCACCACAGTTATGGACAACCCATGACAATGAGATAGGGTTTATTTCGAGATGCTACACCAGTGCAAATAAATTTAAAACCTCATGAACCTCTGCTCATGTTAACACAATATCCTCTTTTTGCAGGAGAAGTAGCTGGACTTGAACCAGTTATTTCAGCATTGCTGCAACAAGGTATAATTATTCCTACTAGGAGTCCTTGTAACACATCATTTTGCCAGTAAAGAAACCCAGCAAAGACACTTACAGATTTGTTTAAGATCTGAGAGCTGTAAATACAGTAGTTGTGCCTGCTTTTCTTGTAGTATCTAACCCTGCAACTATTCTTATCTCAGTTCCCCTTTATGCGACTACCTTTTCAGTTATTGATATTTCCTTAGCTTTCTTCTCTATCCCAATACAACCTGATAATATTTGTTTGGGTTTACATATAGAAGACAGCAATACATTTAGACATGTTTACCCCATGATTATGTAAAATCACCCACCTTATTTTCAAGGGAAAAGAAAAAGCAGCTAGATAGCGTACAGTTCCTTGCAGGTCTGCCTTAGTACAGTACGTAGATGATCTTCTCATACCATCCAATTCCTTTGCTGACTGACAGACTGATACTGTTTTCTTGTTAACTACACTAGCAGAGTTAGGATTCAAAGTAAACTGATCAAAGCTTCAACTTTGGCAACCGCAGGTCAAGTATTTAAGACACCTCATCTCTGAATATATGCAACACATTTTGCCCTCTCGCATTGCAGCTATACAGAAGGCACCAAGACCTTCTACTCTAAAACAACTTAGAGCATTTCTTGGTTTTGCAGGTTATTGTAGATAATAGATATCCAACTATGCTGAAATAATTAAACCTTTATTAGAATTATTGAAAAATGACACCTCCGAACCCTTCCCATGGCAGCCCTGCCATAAACAAGCTTTTACTCAGTTAAAATCACTTCTTTCAAATCTTCCAGCATTAGGACTGCCAGACTATTCAAAAGTGTTCTTTCTTTCTTTCGTTCTTTCTTTTTTGTTGTGAACACAATAAGATATCATTAGGATTATTAGCACAAAGAAGAAATGATGGCTTTAGACCAGTTGCTTATTACAGTACAAGTCCTGATCCAGTGGCAGCCGCACTTCCCTCTTGCCTTACAGCTGTAGCTACAACTGCCCAGTTAGTTGATATGGCAGTGGCACTTACTCTGGGTCAGAATACTTTTGTTGCAGTTCCACATGTTGTCAATGCTTTGTTATTAAAGACTAGCACACAATATCTTTCTGCTTCTAGACTTTCTAAATATGAGCTATCTCTACTTAATAATCCTTTGCAAATTATTAGATGACTTCCCTTGAATCCAGCTTCTCTCCTTTGCAAATTATTAGATGACTTCCCTTGAATCCAGCTTCTCTCCTTTGCAAATTATTAGATGACTTCCCTTGAATCCAGCTTCTCTCCTTTGCAAATTATTAGACGACTTCCCTTGAATCCAATTTCTCTTATCCCTACTGCTGATGAAGGTGAACCTCATGATTGTATTTTTGTTGCTAACAATGTGCTTTCTCCTGGACCCGATCTCTGAGATACGCTTTTGCAGAACCCTGACAATTTTGTTCATCGATGGATTGTGTGTCAGAAGGGAAAATGGACAATTGACAGCTGCTTTGTGGTCTGTAGTATTGATGAAATATTATTGACTAGACAATTGCAGGGAAATTTTTCATCTCAAGTAGCCGAATTAGTAGCTGTTACTGAAGCTTGCAAGCTAGCACAGGGAAAGACTGTTACAGCGTACACAGATTCCGGATATACCTGTGGAGTTGTCCATGACTTCAGGAATCTCCTGAGAGAAAGAGGTTATTGGACCTCTGCAGGGACAAGAATTAAAAATGCAGTTTTTATCACTGAACTGTTATATGCTCTGCTTCTCCCTAGGGAAATAACTGTTGTTAAATGTACCGCTTATAGATCAGATAATTCATTTGAAACAGGAGTAATACTTTTGCTGATAGAAGAGAGGCAAGACAGGCTGCTTTATTAAATCTTGCTCAGGTTTCTTTTTTGCAGCCTCTTCAAGTTGAAAATGTGCCTGTAACTTTGCAGGAACTGTTTCAGAACCAAGCTGATGACTCTGAAAGGGTAAGGTGGGTCCATGATGGCTGCTGTCATTCCCTGGACACACTTTGGTGCCATCTGGATGTAAGCTTAGTAATATCACAAAGTCTTTTACCACAACTGGCACAGGCTTACCATTTGCCTCTCATCTGGGAAAAAATGCTTTAATAGGACAATTTTTAACTGACTGGTATGTCCCTTTATGCTTCAGAAGTTGTTTAGCATCTTGTACAAACTTGCAATATATGCCTTCAATTCAACATTTCTAAATCTGTATCTCTTCCCACACAGCATATTAAAAAGCCATGGGAAACTGTTTGTTGGATACAGTGTCATTTAACAGAATTACCAATGTGTGCAAAGTTTAAATATGTACTAGTTTTGATTGATGTTTTTTTCTGGATTGGTGGAAGCATACCCATGTGTTAAGAATGATGTGGCTTCAGTGGCCAAGAAAATGTTGTACGAGTTTATACCCCATTTTAGGATACCATACTGTATTCAGTCAAATAGAGGTATTCATTTTATGAGTCAGATTATTCAACAAATTTGTAAAATGTTAAACCTTCAACTGCCTACACATACTTCAGGCTTCAGGTATGGTAGAAAGAATGAATCAAACTTTGAAAACTAAGTTAGAAAAACTTACTGCAGAGACTGGCCTAAAATGGCCAGAAGGCTTGCCATTAGTTTTATTCACTATCTGCAGTGCAATCAGTGCACATAGAAAATTCTTCTCTCATGAAATCCTTATGGGATGCCCTAGGAGGATGCCAGTCACATCCCTACCCGCAAATCTTGATCTGCAGGTAGTTGCTGAGACAATGATTACTTATTGTAAACAACTTATTTCTGTTCTGCAGCATCTTCATTCACAGGTAATATGTGCTCAGCTCCAGCCTGATCCTGATGCAACACATGATGTTAAACCAGCAGATTGTATAGTTCTTTGTGCCTTCTCCAGACAATACGCCCTCCAAGCTCGATGGAAAGGCCTATTCCTGGTGCTCCTCATCACAGCTACAATTGTTAGACTAGAAGGATCTCCAACAAGGATCCATATCTCCCATATCCACAAAGCAGTGCCAAATGAGGGAAGCCAACCAATTCCTTTTGAATCTCCCATGTCCACAAAGTGGTGCCAAATTAGGGAAGCCAACCAATTCCCTTTGAATCTCCCATGTCCACAAAGTTGTGCCAAATTAAGGAAGCCAACCAATTCCCTTTGACCTTCTCACTGCAGCCTTGTCTGATGAAGAATCAGTTTCCTCTCATACCGGAAGAGAAAATCAGAGAGATTGGGAATAGAACCAATGATGACTGATACTGTGAGGACATCAGAAGGGGACATTTTCCCCTGAGTCAGGTGACCATGCACCATTCATGGGAGCTAAACTATAACGGCCTTTATAGAGTGTGTTTGGAGTGCAGCAGTGAGCTATTCGCCATAAAATGAATTTATGCCTGGACCATACCTCTCAACCTCTTAGAGCCATAACTCTGGACAAAGCCATAAAAATGGGGGGACAAATTTATAAAAATAGGGACACTTTTTAAATATTACTCTACAAACATAGAAAGTTGACAGAATGAAATGTTTTGCATTAGCATACATTTTCTGATGGGTATGAAGTCTAAAACTCAAATGTCTGTCATTATTTTCTGAATTCAATTCTACATAATTAGCTGGTGATTTGCCAGAAAACCAACATTTTATAAGGAACAGACAAAAAATACAAGTCAAAAATCTGGATATTATGTGAAAATCTGGACAGCTGAGAGCTATGGCCCGGACAGTTTTGAAAATCCACTTTGACCCCAACCAGCTCACCATTCATGTTTGATTGTTGCTGTGATGCATTTCCTGATCCCAGCTGAAACTGTAAGTACTGTTCAGCTTTTTAACAGAAAAGTAAAATGATTGATAAAATCTACACAGAAATCACCAGATTGGCATCCGAATTCCAATACATTTCATGACATTTTGAATACATATCCTAAGACTCTAAATGTTAGTAACTGTTGGGTATGTGCCTATGATGACTGGGCTTCATCAGAACTGGCTTTCAGTTATTACATCACCAAATTTAAGCCTTTTTTGGCGCCAACAGGAAGTTACAAATTTAAAGTGATATGAGTACTGCACATTCATTGGGAAGAAACTGTGTTATTCAATAGTGAATTTTTTCAGTATAATTCATATTATTCACGTTTTTTGGATGACATTTATATTTTATGGGAGGCCGATGAGATTAGATTAAAATTATTTTTAAATTTTTTTAAATAGCAGTAGTGAATATTTGAAATTTACGCAGTTTTGATGAAGCCCAGATTTTTTGGGTGAAAGCGCTTAACTAGCTTGTTTGTTTGCTTGCTTGTTCTTTTCTACTAGTTTGTCCTTTTTGCCATCAGTTTGTCTGTTAGTTTGGAGTTGTCCGCTTTATTATTTTACGTTATATTAAAACGCGATTGATACACAGCTTGGTTATCGCGTTTATTTCCTTATTGGTAGAGGCACTTATCGGCGTTCTTGCAGAAATATTCAGTTTCATGTCAGAGGCTAGGTGGAGTGAGTGACCCTCCTACAGTTTGATTTATAAATGTGCAGCATTTCCATCAGGGCTGGGTCAAAAACTGCTCTGTAAACCAGGAACAGGTCACCCCTTAGCAACTTATAGGAGACAAAATACAATGACAAGGCTTTCAGTCTTTCTGTATAAGACCTTTTTATGTACCCTGTAATTTCTTGGTGAGAATCTTCTATGGTGTCTCCAGTTGTTGCAGGTGTCTGATGAGGTACATGCAAAAAGGAGCATTGTACTCAGTTATTGGTCTCATGAGGGTCAAGTATAATGGAATTATAACATCCTTAGATATAGATGCAATGGCTTTAATTATAAGATTTGCCACATAGAAGGATTTCCTTACTACTGTGGCTATGTGGTGGTCAAAGCTCAGATTGTTATAAGATTTGCCACATAGAAGGATTTCCTTACTACTGTGGATATGTGGTGGTCAAAGCTCAGATTGTTATCAATCTGAGTACCCAGATCATGTACCACTGGGTCTACACATAGGGTGGTGCTGCCTATAATGTAATTAGCAAGGATGTCAGCTTTCCCAGATGGAATAATAATACATTTTTTGTATTTACCTTTAATCCGTGGCTTTGGCATCAATCATTTGTCTGCGTTAACCTTGTCTGCAGTATATTAATATCACTGGGGGACTCAGTGATTGCTCCAATTTGCAATCATTAGCGAACCTGGTCAGTTACAGTCCATCCAAGTTTGCTTGGATTTCTGAGAAATAAATTCTGAACAGTAAGAGGTCCAGCACAGAACCCTGTGGTACAGAACTGGTGACTGGTCTTTTGCTAGAGGTGAAGTCATCCACTTTGACAGTATGCATCCTGTTGGTGAGCCTGTTGGCTACCCATATGGTAATGTAGGGGTTAATTCCCAATTGGGAGAGTTTCTCTATAATACCTGAGTGGAGCATTGTGTCAAATGACTTGGCTAGGTCAAGATAGGTGCTATGCACCCTTTCCCTTGTCCAGGGCCTTGCTGACTTTCTCAAAGAAGTCAACCTTGTTTAACAGGCATGATCTACCTTTAATGAATTGGGTCCAGAGTTTGGAAATTACCTATGTCCTTGTTAATAAGGTCCATAATAATTATTTCCATGACCTTGCAGATGAGGCTAGTCAAGCTTATGGGCCTATAATTCCCTCTTTGTGCTGTATTTACCAATCTTGTTTCTCTATGTATCTAGTGTGTTTGATCAATGTATTCTGCTTGATACAGACTATTATGCTAAGAAATTACTTGTATGTTGTTTGTTGCCTCATAATTCTGTCGCTTTCATTTGCTTTCTCATAACCCTTTTACCATATTGTTGCAGTCAGTGACCATGGCATGTCAACATTCATCTCTAACAACTGATTGTTTACCTTACTGGTATTCAGAGAAAACATGCACTATTTGTTAAATGCAAATATGACCCTTTTCATTCAGGGCCTAGGCCATGAGGGTAAGGGTAAATGCAATAAATATTTAGGGTAGTAAATAAACTGGCACAATTTGGTATGTAGAATTCATAGCAAAAGTAAAACTGTTTCTTAGGGCTGCATAGTCCTAAATGAATAAAGCACATTTGCTAGGGAACTATCACTGAGCACGTTTCAATAATCCATGGAGTTTACAACATGCATTTCATCACTCCTATCAAAATAACATCACTATCATCTTGGTCACAGCCACCATTCTATCTTCAACTAGTGGCAGGTAATGTTAGGTCAATTGCATTTTGCTTCACTTTTCATTCACTTAATTACAGCAGATATCATCACATTTGATTTCAATTTAAAATCCATAGTGCCAAAAACAGATTATTAGTGAGGACCATGGGAGAAAAGCTAAAGATATGGAAGATTTTTAAACAAAATGCACACAAGGTTCATGTGTCAACCATTAGTAAGCAGTATTTGAAGAAAATTATATTTGCAAAATGAGTGAACACTGTGTTTGGGGCTTTTGGTGCATCACTGATGAGATGTTGTTTTGTTTTATACTGTTTTGACCTACTTAAATCATAGCTTTGAGTGAATCTGTTTGGCCCAGGGTGGCAGCCATCTTGGAATCAGTTGTGAGTCATCTAAATGAGAAGTAGACTTACTGATACAGGTGCTGGGTGGCCTACAGCACTTGGACTTAAGATTATTCCTAGTTTTCATTGGTCCTTTTGTTTTCTTCTGTGGGAATTACTGCGTGGGGCCAAGCACAACATTTGTACCTTTGCTTTGCTAAAAGGACTTCATATAGCTCAGTCATGTGATCTCACTGGGTCTGTAAACAAAAAAAAAAAACAGAAGAATTGCCTAGCTGATCTATTTTTGCATTGTCTGCTACTTTTATGCTGTTTTAGGTATTTGGAAAAGTTGTTGCATTGTCTGTAGTATGCTTATACCATCTTAGTTGTTTTCAGCTAATACTGCTTTTCCTGATATTGTTGCTTGCTCTTTAGCCATTCTGAGATGCTGTTTTGTCTCATAAAGGTTCTGGGTGGCCTACAGCACTTGGGGATCAGACACTGCTAGTTTTGACTGGATCTTTTCTTCTGTTAGATTTACTGTATGAAATATCTGTCAACCTCTGAGTGTAAAGCATCTGGAAGAAGCCAGAAATAGTATGGGGAAAACAGCCCAAAATTAGAGACAGAGTTTAAATATTGCTGTTATAAACTTATAAAGTTGCTAGAATAACAGCATGCATTTTCTGAAGAAAATGAAGTCTGAAACCCAAATGTATGACATTATTTAATGACTTCAATCCTCAATGATTTCCTAGAAAACCACAAATTTTATGAGGAACAGACCAAAAATATGAGGCAAAAATCTGGACATTCTGTGAAATCTGAACATCGAGAGGTATGTTGTGTGCTGTTATGGTGAACACATAGGTGTGGTAGTAGTACTTCCATTATGGGTGGTATTTGCAAGTACAATCTTTCTTCTTGCAATACAGGAGGAGTATCTTGTTATGGCATCAGTAAATTACATTTCCATTTCTGCTTTGTCTAAACTCTTTGCACATAGTTGCATGAGTATCCTCTTTGTTGATCTCACAACCTGAGCACCAGTTGCAATTAACAGCATGGACTTATGCTGAATCTATAATCATTCCAAGAAATCTTACAAAGATGTAACTCTTCCCCAGCCCCTCTTTACATCTTTACTTACTTTAAATCTGTCAGCACCAGTCATTAATGGAGAGGCAACGTGCAAATCCCTTTTCGTTTTGCAGCCTTATAACATAGAGGATCTTGAAGCAGTGCATTTACTGCTTCATAATCACTGCTGACAAACCTCTTTCATCCAGATAGTTGATGTGAGAATCACTTAGTGGTATGGCATCACTCATACCTGACCCAAATTTTCCACTTATCCATCTAAGTACCACCTTATGTTAGCTCCCAGGCAGTCTGCAGAGCTGTCTACATTAAATGCAATGCAGCTGCACAGTTTCATGCATCCACTATTCTCTCCTAGATGCAATGCACCCCTTGACTAGACTTGTATGTACTGAGCCTAATCTTCAGCATAATGTACACATCTGACAGCTTTCACAGGTGGCACTCTTAAAGCAGGACCTGTAACCCCCCCCCCCCACAACAGGTTAAATGGTATCATCCACATAATCCTATCCCTCAGTAGCTGGCTTCTCCAGTAACCAACCATTAATTTGGACCCATATAATCTGGGTTATAGTTAGGGGTACATACGTGATACATGACACGTATGTTATCGATCCAGTGCCCACGGGTTGATGTTTGTTGAGTGAGCATTAGATTATTAAGCAGTTCTAGGCAAGTAAACGTATTGAAGGTTTCATAATGGTGAGACTGAGAAAGTTTAGCTGAAGCAAAGTATATAGCCTGGTTATAGCCTGGTACAGGTTTATGTATGGAGGTTCAGAAGATAGTTAGTCCATAGGAACCAATACAGAAGGTTGGCAGCAGTAAAGCCTAGGCTGCATCTAACCTGGTGTAATTGATCATAAAATTGTTGTAACTTTATAGGATGTCAATTTGAGGACTTGACTTTGCAATGACAGACTTGTTCTAGAAGTTAAACTTAAAAGTTTATTTTCCAAGATGATATCATGAATGTGTGCAGATTTCACAGCTTGAATAGATGAGTATTTTAATGATGTAGTAAGTGGAGAAGGGACTGGTATATGCTCAATAGCAGACATTTTCTTTAGAATATTTAGGTAGAGACCCAAGCTTTCCAAACAAGAATGAACAGTGATAAAGATGCATTGTAGTACTATTTTGTAGAGGAGAAACAAAAGAATCTCAATAGAGCTTTGTTAGAGCTAGATAACTGTGTATATTAACTTTGGTTCACAGCTAGTACAATTCAATTTGTAATTTTAATATAGAAATGTCCCATGAGCTTTAACTATGAGTTCAGTATTGTAATAATGCACTACAGTACATTTATACTTTTAGCATTTATTTTTCATTTTAAATATCCAGCAGTAGATCAGATGTTTCCTCATTTTGACTACAAATATATAATACTTTTATGAAGATACATAATTTCCAAAAATACAAGTAAGTGGATAAAATAAAAGAAAATAAATCATTTGGAATATTGAGAGGTAGGACTTCAAGAAAGCTAGGTTGGTAGCTGATATTTTAAAATATAAGGTCTCTTTCTATACATGTACACAATAAATCAGTTGCTTTCTTACTTGTTTTTATTTATTTATTTAAATTTGTTTACCAAGAAATTCTGACCATGAATAAAGCCATTTTCGTTGGAGGACCAGAGAGAAAAGCTCCTTAATTACAGGTTCATATGATCATAGGAGGTTACTAGGCTAATAGCCCTAGGGTCTTTACAAAACCAGCCATGTTATACTCATGTTCCCTAACTGACCTTGGTTAGATGGTCATTATTAGCAAAGCGAGTCTATGATCAGCACCAACTGCTCCTGTCCATGAGGGACATAGGTGACACCCCTGTCCAGTTGTCTAAGTTGGGCTTCAACTGGGTCATTGAGGAGCTCTGATTCACATGAATGGGAGTTTATTCCAGAGAAGAAGCAATCTCTGGAAAATATATCTGTCTCTTCAGCATGTTCTATTAATGTCACAGGCTAGGCTGAGATTCCTGGAGCGAGTGACTCTTGTCCCATTTGATTTGCGGATGTGCAGCATTTCCATTAAGGCAGGGTCAGAGACTGCTCTGTAGGCCAGGCCCAAATTGCCTCATAGCAGCCTGTAGGATACAGAGCACAGTGACAGGGCTTTCAGCCTTTCAATGTAGATCATGTTTTGGAGGCCCTGAATTTTCTTGGTGAGAAACCTCTGTGGTCTCTCCAGCTGCTGCAGGTGTCTGGTGAGGTACATGCAAAAGGGAGCATTGTCCTCTATCAGTGGTCTGATGAGGGTCGAGTACAGAGGAGTTATAATATCCTTAGTCTTGGATGTGATGCCCTAATGTGTGAGATGCACAATGTAGAAGGCTTTCCTTACTACTATGGACACATGGTGATCGAAGTTTAGATTGTTATCACCCTGTGTTCCCAAATCTCGCACCATTGAGCATGAGTTTAGGGGTGTTTCTGTCAATATTGTAATTTGTAGGGATTTTCTCTTGTCAAAAGGGATAATAATGTTCTTTTTGCATTTAGTTTTAGTCCATGGCTGTGGCACCATTCATTTGTCTCTGTTAGCCCCTTTTGTAATATGTTAACATCATTTGGGGACTCAATGATTGCACCCAGTTTGCAAACATCAGTGAACTTGGTAAGCCACAGGCTATTTACTTTCTCCTGGGCTTCTGAGAAATAGATTCCAAACATACCTCTCAACCTGGAAACATCAAAACTCTGGACAAAGGCCCATGAAAAATAGGTACAAATCTGAACACTGATTAACATAAAATTTGCATAAATAATTATGTAACCTCACCCACTCCAATGGAATTGTGGGATATCAACTTTCAAATGCACACTGAAGAACAGACAACCAAAATATGGCCCCAGACCCTGACCATGTAGTAAATGGTAACCATATATTTTTTAAATGTGTATCAATGAGGTTCACTGGGAAGGGAGAAGATGATGAACCTTAGGAGTTTGTTTTTGGTGACTTGCAGTATGTTGGTTTTATGGTAAAAGTAGCCCATTTAATGGTAGGCAATATTCTAATCTTAGCAAAAGAATATTATAGTTTGCTAGGACCTCCAAAAATCATTCTCCATGGCCTACTGATCAGTAGTGTAGCTTCAGTTTGTGCCACCCGAGGCTGTCTTTGAGTTTGCCGCCCTTTCCTCCTCACAAAATTATGGTTGAATGGGGTCTCCCCATATACAGTCCTCCCCCCTGCAGCTATTCTAGTGTTCCATTACTTACTTTGCTATTTCGCCCCACATACCATAAACACTGTAATGTGCATACTGCTTTACTTCTACAATGATTTGGATTTCATTTAAAAGTTTTATTTTACAGCACAAACACTAATAGACGTCTGCTATACAAATCAATGCAGTCTCACAATGAAAATTGACCTATTAAAACTTCTCTGCCTTTGAAACTCACATTAATTGAAACAGCATTGAAACTCACATTCAAAGAAAGTGCATCTGGCCAGTGGCAGATAAAGATTACCTTTGTGCTGGTTTTAAATCATAGGCCCCTTGCACACGAAACATACATGTGTTCTTTGATACACCTTCCTGATTGTATTAAATTATATTCCTTGTATAATACAGTACAGTTATTAGAGGGCATTTTAAATGTATTGTTTTGAACATTTTTCCAGTAAACAATGAAACAAAATGCATGAACCAATAATGGCAAAACTGCCCATTTCAGAACATTTCCATCATAAAAGTCTACTCAGACTTCTACAATCCACCAGTATCAGTAAATATGCACAATCTCTGCAGAAGTAAAAGTCATCTAAATAATTCCACATTAAAGAGATTTGTAACTAATGAAGAGGTTGCTGCTAGCAAACAACTTTATATTTCATTGTTTCATCTACCAATAAAGTGCCTGTTGCCCTTGAGGAATAAATTGTCTATGTTACATTAAAAAAGCTAGTAATATTGCAATAGGGAATGGATGGCAAACTGATAACATGCTCATAGTTACTAGTTATCACCACCAAAGAGGACTTTCTCAGGACTGCAGCATCCACCCCCTTTAAAAGTACAACACAGTACAGTATCAGTAATGCATCAACATACTATGGGAGTAGAACCCACAGCCTTCTGCATCAAAAGCAAGTATTCTACCTGTTATGTTACTAACAATGCAAGCAGACTTGGCATAAGCAGGACTAAACTTCTCTTCCCCTGAAGCTCTCAGCTCCTTGTAAAATCCATTTGACACTCAACTGTATCTCTCAACTTTGCAGCACAAGAAATCTGGAAAAAGCCAAAATTTATTGGGGGGGGGGACAAAAGCCCAAAAACCAGGGACATATTTTAAACATTGCTTGTATAATCTTGAAAAGTTGCTAGAATAAAATGTTGTGTTACCACCATGCGTTTCCTGAAAGATAGGAAGACTGAAACTTAAATGGGTATCATTTAGTGAATTCAGTTCTAACCATAGCTCTCAACTTTTTAGCACAAAAAATCCTGGACAAAGCCAATAATGGGGGAATACAGCCCCAATAATATTCAGTGAATTCAGTTCTCAGTCCATAGCTCTCAACCTCTTAGCACAAAAAACAGGACAAAGCCAATAATGGGGGAATACAGCCCCCAAACATATTCAGTGAATTCAGTTCTCACCATAGCTGTCAACCTCCTAGCACAAAAAACCTGGACAAAGCCAATAATGGGGGAATACAGACACATTTCAAATATTGATCTTATAAACTTAGAAAATTGCTAGAATAAAAGGTTTTGTATTACCATGTATTTTCTGAAGAATATGAAGTCTGAAATTCAATTGCCTGTCATTATTTAATGAATTCAATCCTCACTGATTGGTCCACAAAACTCAAGAAAACTACAGATTTTATGAGGAACAGAACAAAAATATGAGGCAAACACTGGACAGTTTTCACAAGTGGTGGTGGGTAGGGAATTCAGGCTCTTGCTACCTGTGCCCAAGGTACAGGGTTTGGGCATGAGGAACTTTAGCCACCAGGTATATGTAACTGGGGCAACACACACACACACACACACACACACACACGCACGCACGCACACACACACACACACACACACACACACACACACACACACACACACACACACACACACACACACACACACACACACACACACACACACACCTCTGCATAAATGCAAGCTCCGGGCAGACGTCAGTATAACTTAGCATTAGATGGTGACCTGTCTGCTTAAATGCAAGCTCTGAGCGGACTTTAAATAACTTAACACACACATCTGTCTGTTTAAAATAACTTGCAAGCTCCAAGCAGACTGGGCAAATAATGGCCAGAATTACACACACACCTCTGCAAGCTCTGAGCGGAAAATAATGGCCAGAATTACACACACACCTCTGTCTGCATAAATAACTTAACACACACACTTCTGCTTAAACAACTTAACACACCAAGCCTCTGTCTAACATAACTTAGCACAGCAAATAAAATAGATGGTGACAGCAATATAACTTAGCAGACAGAATTAATGAACCACTGTCTGCAAGCTCTGAGTGGACGCACACACACACACACACACACACACACACACACACACACACACACACACACACACACACACACACACACACACACACACACACATGTCTGCTTAAATAATTAGATGGTGACCTAGTGCTTACGGAAGAAAAGAACCGCGTAATCTGAATAGCAGTACACACACAACCAAATGCACCCAGAGGAACAGAACCATTCCCTTGCAGCTTGTGTAATAACTCTCGCGGAAGACCTCTTAATGCAAATATCAATATACACACACAACCAAATGCACCTGGAGGAACAGAACCATTCCCTTGCAATAACTAATAACTAAACTACTAATAAGAAGAACCAAATTGCTCGCGGAAGAAAAGAACCACTCAGTCTGAGTTTTTATTTTACTTGTCCTTACCTGGAGTAGCTGGGGAAATGCTTGCATGCAATTTTTACTGCTGCTGGCTGGCCAGAAAGTACAGTGAATCCCTTGAGCCCTCAACCAATTCTGGGCAGGCTGTTCACGGAGCTGACGTCATCGCACATGCCTCTGCATGTGATGATGTCAGGCCAGAAAAGCTGAAAAAAAAATTAAAAATAAAGCTGGGAAATTCAGAAATTAAGGGGTGCCACTCAGGAATTGTGGCACCCCATTATATGGACCTCAAATCTGTTAAAAACCGAGAAATTCAGTACAGTTGAGAGGTATAATTCCAAACAGTAGGGGGATCAGCACAGATCCTTGTGGTGCGCCACTGGTAACTGGTCTACTATTGAGGTGGAATCTCCAACTTTGACAGTATGCTTTTTGTCAGTGAGCTACTTTGCTACCAGTCTAATGATGTATTGGTTAATCCCCAGCTGGGAGAGGTTCTCAATGATACCTGAGTGAGGCAATTGTGTCAAAAGCCTTGGCTAAGTCAATATAGGTGGTATATACAGCTTTGCCTTCATCCAGGGCTTTGGTGACATTCTTAGATAAGTCTAATAGATTCCATAAGCATGATCTACCCATAACGAAGCCAAACTGGATCGGGTCTAGAATTTGTAGGTCACCTATGTCCTTGGTGATAAGGCCCATGGTGATTCTTTCTGTGGCTTTGCAGATAAAGGTAGTTAGGCTTATGGGTCTATAGTGTCCATGGTTGGTTGATGGGCCACCTTTGTGCAAGGGGATTACTGTTGCTGTTCTCCACTCTGCTGGAACAACGCCAGTGCTCAGGCTGAGGTTAAAGAGAGTGGCCAAGTGTTTCCACTAGGTCTTGTTTTAGATTGTTTAGTAAGCAGCCTGGGATGTTATCTAGTCCATAGAGGCCATGTTTTTGGCTTTGGAGAGCATGGGTATGACCTTCTCTTTGAAGATACTAGGTAGAAGACTGGTGTCAGGTATGCTTTTGGTATGGCTGATGGGGATGGCGGGGGGGGGGGTGAAGTTTGAACCAAATCTGGCAGCTAGCAGGTTGGCAATTTCCTCAGGTTCAGTATGAGAAGTACCATCCACTATACATTGGACACATAGCTGGGCATTCCCTTTTAGATTTCAGATGTAGCTAAAGAATGCCTTATGATTATCCTTAGCTAGAGATGCTAATTTAGCTTTGTAACTAGTTTTAGAGGACCTTTCAAGATATATGATTTGCTTGTTCAAGCTGTGGAGGGTATTCTTCTTCTGCTGAGTAACTTCCCTCTTGTTCTTGGACATCAGTTTCTTCCTTTTGTTATATAACCTAGTCATGAGGTCCCCCAGGTTGGCATGTTTTTTGGGAGGACCTGGTTTTGATTCAGCTATGTGCAGCTGAGTCTACACTGTTGTTTAGGTGGTTATACAGGGAATTTGTGTACTTCTCTGTATAGAAGTCAATGTGGGCTGTGTTAGCAGGGGGGTTGAAACTTTTATACCATTGCCTAGTAGGCAGCAGTTTGCTGTCCAGAAAATTTTCATTTTTTTTATTTGCTCCTGTGGGGGTGTCAGGTCTGATCATTACATCAAATGAGATGGATTTATGGTCTGACCTTACCAGGGAGGGCAATACACAGTGGTAGTGCAGTGACCACCCCATGTTGGTGAGTACTAAGTCTAGGACATTTGAACCCCTTGTGGGGAGTGTAGACTAGCTATTCCAGGGCATTTGTACTGACAAAGTCCAGGAACCTCAGGGTGAGCACATTTGTGGTTGTGTGTGTTGCTCAATCAGTGGAAGGATAGTTGAAATTTCCCATGTTCAAAGTATTTGGTTGTATAGTGAGTGACTCTAGTAAGTCCACGTAGGAGGTGTGCTTCTCTTGGTTCATGGTGAGGGGCCTGTAGCTAGCAGTAATGTGGTAGGGTGTTTTACCCATAGTTAGTTGGACCTAGAGTAGCTCAAGAGAGTCATACTGTTTAACCAGTCTCGAGGTGTAGTTGGCTTTAATGAAGATGAATATACCTCCACCTTTGGTTCTTTCACACTTATTTTGTGGTCTGAACTTGTGGAAGGCATTGCAGCATTGCACATCTGGGATGCTCTCTGTGGCCTTGAACAATGTCTAAGTGACAGCACAGGTGTCAACATCGTCCGAGGTGAGGAGTGCTTCCAGGGAGTGCAGTTTCCTGTTTAGGCTCCTAGCACTGAGAAGCATAACCTTGAGTTTGTCTTGAGTGGATTTTTTACATCAGAAATTTTGTTGTTTTGACATTGCCTAAAAAGGCACTATTTTGGAGGCAAGCACCTTTGAAAGTGTCCAAAAGCCTAGAGGAGAAAGGTGAAGACCATCTCTGGCAAAGCAGCATGGTGTGTCAACCAGGTCTTCCCAGGCTGACAGATACTGGATGCCCCTGGATTGACAGCAGAAGTTAAGCCAATTGTTGATGTCAGTCATTTTTTGTCTACATTGTGGCATCATCCTGGGTGAAAGTAGAATTTTGCTTAGGGCTACAGAGATACCTGCCTGGGGCACATAATCTGACAGTTCAGTCATGTCTCTCTTTATATAGTCGAGAGAGGTACATCTCAAGTCATTCACCCCAACATGTACTATGTCAGAATCATAACGGTAATTGTTGTTAAGTGACTTGAGTGCGAGCATGATATGATGGATCCTGCCACCTGACAGGCAGCTGACCATGACCTTCTCCTTGTCCAGCTTGGTGAGGGGGACATCTCTGTGTCTCACTATGGAGTCATTAACATTAAACATACATTAAAGATACATATCTAATTTATGCAAAGGATACATGCAGTGTTATGATAATGGACAGACATGGTACATAAAATTTTATAGCAATACATATATATATATATATATATATATATATATATTTGTTTATTTGCACACACTTTGACAAGACAAAAAGCTATATACCTTGACTACAATGGAAGTTCTATACCTCAATTTCAGTGAAGGTTTGAATCAAAAAGGGCATAAATAAAATTATATAAACAACGTGCAATGGATGTATAAATGGAAGAAGTTATGAACTTAAACTACAATGAATGCTTGTGGCAGTAGAATCTTGGGTGCTGCTCAAGCAGTATCTGTAAATGTGATCACGTTACTAATGGCAGCCCCTGCCAATACCGTCTGGATGGGTTTAATATGTGATTAATGTATGATTAATATTAGTATGGATGAGAAGAAGATGGAAACAGGGAAACGTAGTGGGGAAAGTAAGGTATTGGGTGTATGTGTGCATTGTAAGTATTAATCAATGTGGTTCTGAGCAGTTGCATTACCAGGAATAGTTTTATGTGTTTGACATTTTTGAGATTTTTTTGTTTGGTGGAGGAAGATAGGGAAGGCATTACAGATTTTGCTATGTAGCAGGACTCTAATCAGCCACCATGAAAATTATGTGAGGAAGTTATTTTTTGACAGGAATTTCTCAGATAAATGGAGTACATGAGTGAGGTTATACTAGATGAGAAGAGTATTGAGGGATGAACATGCTTATAAACAGTGGTGGATTTTGAGTGCAGTTTTTAATTGGTTAAATTTAAGGAGACTGGGGATGTTTAGCCAGTTTAGCAGCCTGAGAGCTATGCAGTTGTGTGTTTTGTTGGGAATATTGCTGGCAAACTTTCCAACTTTATTGTACAGATTGCTCAGGTTTTCTGAGCTGTGTTGATTGTAGTTTGGTGAAAATTAGGGAGGAACATATCAAGGGGAAGAATATAGGCTGTAGCTGTAGTTATTTGGGCATGGTCTCAAAATAATCTATTAGCTCTATAGAGCATTCCTAAGTTTTGGTTAGTTTTTTTGGTTACTTGATGAATGCATAAATCAATTTTTAGGTGCTCATTAATGGTAGCTACAAGGAATTTAGTGTAGTAAATTCAATTGCTATGCAATAGGGCTGCTGCAGTGGTGCAGTGGTTAACATTGCCACCTCACAGCAAGAGGTTCTCCAGTTTGATTCTCAGCTGGGGTGCCTTCTGTGCAGAGTCTGCATGTCCTCCCTGTGGTCACGTGGGTTTCCTCTGGGTGCTCCGGTTTCCTCCCACATCCCAAAGACATGCTGTAGGTGGATTGGACACTCCAAATTGGCCCTAGACATGAGTGTGTGCATGTGTGTGCCTTCTGTGGAAGGTTGGGCATAAGGCTGGCAACTTGACACCATAAAACTCTGCTGCCAATCATGAGTGGACAGGTGATCTGCTGTGGCGACCCCTAACCGTGAAAAGCCAAAAAAAGAAGAAATTCAATTGCTATGCAATCAGATGAATGCTTTGATAATGTGAAGTGGGTATAGACTTGACAGTATTTTGGGGGGGGGGGTTAGAATCAGGTTAGATTCTCCCAGCTGGACTCAACAGATGAAGAGTGTTGTGTAGCTTTTTGTATTTCTGAGATAGAAGGGTCAGAGCATATAATGGTGGAGTCATCTGCATACTGGATAAGGGTGGCATTGGTTAGTACAGTAGGCTGGTCATTAATGAATATGTTGAAAAGATTAGACAAAGAATATATCCTTTTGGAACACCAATAGGGAAGGGGAGGAAGGTAAATGAAGCCTGTTGCCGTTTACACTTTATGTTCTATGGTGAAGGTAGAATTCAAAACATAGGACAACTTTGTTTGAGAATCCTATTTTGGAAAATTGTAGTATCAGTAATGTGTGGGGCACACTGTCAAAAGCTTTTGAGGGGTCAAGGGACATTAAGGAGACAAGGATATTGTTGCTGTGCTTATTTGTTGAAATCAGGAAGGAAAGTCATTATTGTGAGAGGTCTGGAAACCATGCAGGGATGTTATCAGGGCATTATGGTCAAGGAGTTAGGTTAGCAGTTGACAGTGGACACACTTGTCTAGGATTTTTGAGAGGGGAGTTAGTATCATTCTAGGTCTGAAGTATTAATTCCACCTCGGGTCTCCTGTTTAAAGTGGTTACTAGCCTAGTGGGACTAACCTGTTCAACAAAGAATAAATAATAAAAATAAAAAAAATAAATACAGTTATTAATTTCAGAGGAGGGGGTCATCTTTGGGAAATGACATGATGAGCACAGTGGTACAGCGGTAGCTTTGTTGCCTCACAGCAAGAGGTTCTCTGGTTCGATTCTCGGCTGGGGTGCCTTCTGTGTGGAGTCTGCATGTCCTCCCTGCATTCGTGTGGGTTTCCTCTGGGTGCTCCGGTTACCATCACAAAGACATGTGTCTGAAGCATTTCTCCCCAGGCCTCCACTGAAAATTGGCTTTGTTCCCAGTCAGACTTTACTGCTAAACAAATTTTAAATAAAATAAATAATAATAATGAAAGATTGTTTCTAGAGTGATGGAAAATAGGATTCTTGGAGTCAGGATCTCAGCTGCTAGTGTTATGTATTCAATGGGTAAATTGTCTGGAACAGTGGTGGTGGACTTTTAGTTTCCTTTGATATTGTTTGATGGTTTTGTGGGTTCACACTGGAAGACTAGAGAGCTGACATTATGAGATGAGGGACTAGGAGGCGGAATTGTACTGGGGATGGCTTTTGAATGACAGGTGGCAGTATTAATGAAATGAGAGCTGAAGGTGAAGTTTACCTCAAAATCAGATTAATTAGGAAAGGGACTGAACCAGGGTAGTTTGCCTGTGTTAAGGAATTTAGAAATGATGGATCAAAATAATTTGGGGGCTTTGGAGTTTTTATTCTGTTGTAATATGAAGTAGGCATTTTTGTCAGAATATACTTGGGCTTTTGTTTTGTTGTGAAGTAAGCAGTACTGCTGGGAAGTGTATGTGGACTGTCTTTTTTTCATGTTTCCATGATTTATTTGTCTCTTTGGCACATTAAATGCTTGATGGGCAGAGTGAGCCAAGGGGCTGGGGAGTCTTTGACTCTTTTGTACCTAAGCAGGGCATGAGAAGTCAGAATGTTTAACAGTGTTACTGAAGTGGAGAATACTTCATCATGAGGGGTGGTTTGGCTTCATATAATGCACCAGCTGAAAAGACTAGAGGAAGGAGTCTTTGTTAAATTTAAAAATATTTGTAGATTGTAGGCTTATTATGTTGGGGTAGTGAGAAGAGGGCAAATGATGGATTGTGGTCACCAAAAGAGCCCAGTTGGACACTTGTGTGAATAATAGTTTTTGGATTAGAAGTTAGGATCCATTCTATTGTTTATAACCAACCCGTGGATTTATTGTTGCTAGAAGATGGGTTAATTAGCTGAGCAATGTTATAGAGATTTACACATGGGCATTGGTTAGAAAGAAATGTGGTAGGCCAGCTGATGTTCCTGTTGCTGAACATGATGGTTTCCAAGTGATATCCAAGTGACAATGTTGAAGTAACAACTTTATGCTAAATCTATAAATGCAATTTGATGTTTCATGTTTTGTTTGACTGCAAGATGATTTCACTTTAATTATGTGTTCTTGAGGTTATACTGAGGTGTTTGGAGAATGATTAGTTTGGTCTCTTTCAAGCAAAGAGACACTATTTGTTATGCATCACCCCCATTTCATTTTAAATATTTATTGTGATACGGTTTAGTCAGACTTTAGCAAGGGTTGTGGCTAGAACAGTGACTACTATCACAAGTCCTGTGATTGTTCAAGATGATTTTGCCTAATGTTTATACAACAGAAAGCTGTTTATATTTACATTATCCAGTGCAGGAACTAATGTATGCAAGTTGCGCAGGAAAGCTGTTTAAAATTTACATTACCCAGTAACAAACAATTGTAAGAAAGATGAACAAGGGCACAGTTGTACAGAGTAACTGCTTTGCTTGTATTTCTAAGATTGCTTTGTTGTGAATAAAACAATTACTTGAATGAATTTAACACTTTCCATATTTTGTGTGACCCTGACACTAACATTCAATCAAAAAAAAAAAAAAAAAAAAAGAAACTGAAGCTTGCATAAAACATAACTAAGATCTGTACTTTTTTGCACTTTTTGATGAATAAATGCTTTGTATTTTGCGACCTGTCTAGGTAGTAGCTAAAAAAGGTCCTTTGTAACAGCCAACCACCATGTCAACAAACAAAAAAATAGTAACTTAAGTGAATGTCTGTAAGCATCCTAGAATAAGCCAGAAGCATATTAATAAATGGAGAGGTAAGGAAGACCTTGAATGCAAAAATAACTGTTGAATTATTGAAAAAAATAGAAATAATGCATATGGTACTTGTTGCAGGTTTATTGATTTTTTTAAATAATATATTTCAGTTCTAGAAAGCATTCACTCATCTGTTTACTTATCTAGCCCAGGGAATATCAGCTGCTACTGAGCTGCTGATTTCAGATTTTGAAATGCTTCCATTGTGAGCAGATGAAACTGATTGCACCAAGGATCAGAATCCCTAAACTGTATTTGCAGAGAAAAAAAATTGTTGAAAGAAAACATGTTTTAAGTGTTTTTTGCCGATACAGGATGAAACCCCCACATCCCCAAATTTCCATATACTAACTCCACAGTCACACTAATGAAGAAGATGGAAATTCCCCCAAAAGGGTATGACTGCCTACATAATTCACTGACAGTGATTTACTATGAGGGACTCTGATCGTTGGCAGGTTGAACCTCAAGCCACTGAAGCTCGAGTTTTCAGTCTTCATCCGTAAGTTGGCTACTCTTTTGAAACATAAACTGAAGTGCATGGATGGATTTCAAATATGCAAAATGAAAAAAAAATGTTTGTTCTTTGGGGCACTCCAGTGATAGACCATCTCATCTCTATTCATAATCTCCCTATAAGGAGAGGACTTCATAGATCACTAGATTATATAAACGGTAAGGGATAATGCCCACTGCATGGGGGGCTTTTTTGGCATCAGCTTTCTATGAAATGGTCCATCATTTTCCCATGACGCAATAAAAGCTACTATAAACAAAAACAAATTAATCTAACTTGTTTATACTCATTTTTTTTGGTGAAGTACTACAAGGCAAAAATTCAAAGCAACTCATGCACATGACCTGTTACAGAGTCTAGGGAAGGATTTGGAAAGGTAGAACAAGTGGGTAGAAAATGAAACTTGAGATTCCTTGGAAACAAATGCAGACCACTGCAATTAGGCTACAAGACCCTTGTCATGAAATATCAGTGGTGGCAGTAAAACTATTGCACCATCTCAGGAAAAGGGTCTTGGGTATTGATCATACCTGAACTGGAAAACTGAGAGTTGAGTATGAGGGCAATGCCAATGGCAAACAGAATCTAGGGTATATCAAGGCAATAAAGTGCAGAAACAAAGAACTAATCCTTCCATTGTAAATGGCCCTGGTCAGACCATACCTTGCATGCTGCATGCAGCTCTAGGGGACATGTAAGTAACAGGATATCAGGATGCTGAAAGGAATCCAGAAAAAAGCTACCAGTATTTGGGAATGGGTGGGGGTGGGGTGAGGGGGTGGAAGGATGCGACCAAAAGCCAGAGGAGCTAGAGTTATTTTCATTTGAGACCAGAAGAGCTGTAGGCATGATATGAATGCACAAGCTCATATTAAGGAGATTTGAAGGGGTCATTCTGAACAAGAAGAAGAAGAAAGACAGTGGGAGAAGTAAAGGGCACAGACTGCAGATTGTGGGGTCCAATCTTTTCCTGGATCTCTGGAACTACTTCTTCACAATTAGGATTGTAGAGCCATGCAATGGACTATTAGAATGGGTGGTGCAGTGAGAATCCGCAGAAGCATTCAAAAGGGCATACAACAGTCAAAAACTGGGTAAAGGAAAAGTAAAGATGGAAGGGATGAAAAATACTAAATGTACATGAATAGGCAGACTAGATGAGCTTAAGTCCTGCTTCAGCCATCAAGGAAATATAATGCAATGTAAGGTAATGTCATCTTTCTGGACCCATTTCAGTCCCCCCCCCCCCAGGCAAACAGAGTCAAGTTAAAATAACAATAAGCTACACTGATACAAGCCATTGAATTGCTATACCAAGTAAGGGAGATACAGATTGAATGAATAAGAATATAGGCAAACAAGTAATAATAAATGTAATGAAGTACACATGTAATATAAATAAGCAACGTTAGATATAAGATGTTATACGTGTGTACCTACAAATCAGGGGGAAACCTAACAGCCAAATATCATAGAGTTAGAGCATAGCAGTATGAAAAACATATTAGCATGGAAATGGGATTTATAAGTATACAGCTAGGAGGATTTGTAAGTGTACAGCTAGGAGGAGGTGTAAGTTACAGGACGTGATGGAAGCGTACACATGCTATTCTGCCTTTAAGATGCAAAATCAACAGAGTGCAATGTTATTTGGTTTGGGAAGTATCACAGTGACACAGTGAGCATTGCTGCCTCATAACACTTGGTCCTCCAGTTCTGCTCTTGCTTGGGCTGCTGTGTGTGTCCTTTCTGCATATCATACTTGTGACAACATTGTTTTTGCCTGATGCTATCATTTCATAATTTTACCAGCAGGATGAATCATAGGAAATACAAAGTTATTGGTATGACTTACCAATACCTATCCTCAGATTGACCTTTTTTGCCACCCTATACTCAAACCTTGTACTATTTGTCTCCAAGCTCAGGATTCTGTACACCTTACTAAACCATCAGAGTAGATCACAACATTTTATACTTACATAGTATGCTGTTGACTGTACCTTCTGGTGTAGCTCTTCCCACAATCCAAATGAGCTGATATGTTCAGTCCAATCCAGCCTTAACACTCTTAGAAAATACTTCAAAGAGAGCAGGCAGCTACAAAGTTAGGGCAAATCTGATGATATGATTTATGTTAAAGACTTCAGGATTGATGGGCCATCTCTGGTATTTGTGGGTCCCTGGAAATAGTTCAGAGTTAACGTTTCTGGATATACCAACTAGCAGTAAATCTGAATTTACAACCCATACAAGTAATGTAATGAAACAAGTTTATTAAAAACTAGTGGTGATGTATCAAACCAAACATCTATTCTTCCCTGAGTCAGCTTAAGGCATTGCATTCCTTGTTTATACCCAGACATAATTATGGTTCTTTGATATTATGAAATATTTTCAATACATCACTGCAATTAGCCATCATACCGAGATGCTTTAAGAACATGACTATCATTCCCTTCCCCAAGAAACCACAACCAGCAAGTCTGAATGATTATCGCCCAGTTGCTCTAACATTGACAATAATGAAGTGCTTTGAGTGGCTGATCAAGGACCACATCTCAGTAAGCATACCTGCAACACTAGATACACTGCAGTTTGCTGACAGGTCAAACTGCTGCACAGCAGATGCCATCTCTTTAGCACTTCACGAAACCTTAACTCACTTGGAAAATAAGGACTGTTATGTCAGGATGTTATTCATCGACTTCAGTTCCACTTTTAATACTGTCATTCTCCAGAACTTAGTGATGAAACTAATCCAACTGGGCATCAACACCCCCTTGTGCAATTGGATACTAGACTTTCTCACAGACAGACCCCCAAAAGGTATGTGTGGGGAAATAATAGCTCTAAAAGCATAACTCTGAACACAGGTGTACCACAGGGCCATGTCCTGAGTTCTCGATATTCAACTTGCTTACACATGACCGTGTAGCCAGATGTGAATCCAACAGAATTATCAAGTTCACAGATGATGCCACAGTCATAGGTCTTGTCAGGAATGGCATGGAAACAGCATATAGGAGTGAAGTGGAACATCTGCTAGGCTGGTGTGATAGCAACAATCTGGCGTTGAACATCAGCAAGACCAAGGAACTGATTGTGGACTTTAGGAGGTCTCAGGGAGCACATCAACCTCTGGAAATCAAAGAAGTAGCAGTAGGAAGAGTCAAAAGCACTAAGTTTCTGGGTAACACACCTGTCTTGGTCGGTGCACACAAACCACACTGTCAAAAAAGCGTAGAAATGTTAGCACTTCCTAAGGAAACTGAGGAAAGCAAACCTGTTACAGTCCATCCTTCAAGCCTTCTATAGGTGAACCATCAAGAGTGTACTGACAAACAACATCATTGTATGGTACACGACTGTAATGCCTCAGATTGCAAGGCTTTCCAGAGAGTAGTAACACCAGCGGAAAGAATCACTGGCTCTTCAATGACATCCTTGGATGACTTAAATGAATCTCAATGTTTTGGAAGCACTAGAAAGATAATAAATTATCATACTCACCCTGCTTGTGGTATGTTCTCCTGCTTTTCCATGGGTAGATATTTACTGCAGCATGCACTGTAAGACTTCCAGGTTCAATAGAAGCTTTTTCCCCTTATCCAGCAGATTGCTGAACTCTAACAACAGGCATGCCAGAAGCCATTCTGCTCTTTCAACCAATTAATTGAATATTCTCTTGACTAATACAGTAAATGACATATTCTCATGTCCATTTATTTTAAGATCACTACTACTAGTAGCATACTTTAGTACAATATCCAAATTTTCATATGTCCTGAAACCTGAATGTGCAATACTCTATGCAATATTTTTGCTTCCCGGGTACCTGTTAATGTGAAAATTCAAGTTTCAGCAATATCTACTTATGCAATACCCTAAATGGCACATTTTTATGCATGTGATGTCTTGTCTGTCCTAGTATTACTAAATAGTAACTGTATGTATGTATGTATGTATGTATGTTTCTTGCACTGGGAATGAAGCAACGTACTTTCGTTTAGCTGCACTATGTGCAGTTCTAATGAAAATAAAGTTTACTTTGACTATGAGAACCATAATATTGTGAACTATGACTGATAAACTGCACCAAAATAAATCAAAACACATAACAAAATAGCTAATTTCATGTCAAGTATTAATTCATTTACTCACCATCGTATGAGATAGAATGTCCGAGTCTTACCAATAAAATAGCTTTGTTCCACATGCAATTGAAACAGATAATTACACAAAAGACTATGCTCTGATTTAGACTACTCAACAAGCTGTCATCAATCAAACAACAGTTTATTGTCATCAACAGAACACGGAAGACCTCAGGCAAAGTGGGAGATAAACCATTAAATCACACACCAACAAGTAAATCAAACAATCTGCTAACAGAAACCAGCATATCCATAATGAGTGGGACTCCACTTGGACAGGCAAGCAGTACCAACAACTGTTACAATTTCACAGACAGCTAAACAGTAATATATCCATTTCTCCAATTTGCTAAAAAAAAGTTGACACCAGCAACAACTCCTAATGCACTATAACTAGCAGTTTGTGTTGTTACCCGAGTCATTCTAGCCATGTAGGCAAAAAATAAAATACCCCTGTCTTAGACTTTATTCTAATCATCCAGAGTACATCTTATAGCCCTCTTCATTCAATTACCTGTAGTACTAACCAGTGTTTTTTTTTTAGAAAAAAATAGTGGTTCTACATTGGCTGTAGTTCTAAAAGCTGTGTTGTTATGGATGCTGATAAGCTAAAACATGTATTTAAATAATTAACTACTTGTCAGAACATTGTATAATGGCATTAAGCTATTCTGACATGGAATTGTACTGCAAGGGTAACTTCCTCACAGTCTATTTCATCTTGGTTCATTGCACCACTATGCCATCTTACTGCTTTTATACACCACTGTGCTGGTCAAATGTGCCTTTATAAATGCAAAAGAAATGTCTGTTCTGCCTGCCATATTGCAAAGCATTAACCTAAAGGTCAAACCATCGGAAATACATTATTATGCATACACCACTTATAAATACCTCAACACTTGTCACATAATGAATATAACTATGCATTACTTAGCTGTCTAACCCTGGTTTCCTTTCTTGTTTAATTCTGCAGATGTGATTGTTGGCATTTCCTCAGTTTATTTTTACTGTGAGATTCCTGAAAATGTGACTGCTCTTTTCTTTCAGTGTTTTATATTACATCTTACTATTTTTTTTATATTTTACCATAAAATATTACTGTTATTGTCTTTTTCTGACTAAGTAGGGCCAACTTAGTCAACAAATCAGAAATGAATGATTGGACAATCAAAAAAAGAAATAAATGAATGAAAAAAATAAAATATACCAGTTGTAGGTAAACTTTTTACTGGCATTCTAAAGAACATCAGGAACAAATTTTTGTTCTTTCTTCAGAAGTAATAAAAATGGTTATAGAACTGACTCTATGTTCTTTTGCAACCATAATATCTATAGAGGAACCTATCAAACTTATCACAACGAGATATGCTAGTTCCTTTTGTAGTCACATTTAAATGTAATGGTGATGCCATGATGAGCACATAATGAACACATTTTACATGACTGAAATCACTCACTGCTAGTGAATGCCCCTGAGCCAACTTTCTCCATCAGGTATTATGACCAATGCTTTAATTACCCATGGAAGAGACAAGTGGTTGATAGTTTGGCACAAGTACTGGTCATAAATGTCTGCAGTTTGAATGTGAGTAGTGTGCAATCAGGTCAAATTGTACTGCCAGGGACATGGAACCATGGGATAATTTGTGTAACTGATATACTTTATTTGCAATATTATATCATTGTGAAAAATATATGCAGAAACTGTACAATGCATTCTGGGATGCACTGGAAAACATAGTTTGACCATTAGGTTTATGCTTTGCAATATGGGCAGGCAGAACATACATTTCTTTTCATTTGTAAAGGCACACTTAGACCAGCATTGTGGTGTATAAAAGCAGTTTTTACTTCTAGAGTACAAATTAGTGTGACACTAATTCTCTTCTTAAATGTGCATGTTTTGAATGGTATAGTGTTTGTTTTAATCCAGTAACTCTGACTGCATCTACATAAATTTTGATAATTTTTTTCGGTTCCTACCCCAAACATTTTTGTGGTAGAATCCTAAGAGGTTCAAACAGATCTGGAGGCAGGAATGTCAGTTTGACGCTAAAGCGTGTAAGTTAATATTCTGGCTCTGGGCTGAGAAAGTATTCAGTTAAATACCAAGAGATAAAATATACAGTTTTCTATGTGAAATATAATTTGTCAAGTTTGTAAATGAGGTCATGTATGTATTGAAGATTATATCTAAATTATTAGAGGACAGATCAAACACTGCATGGTCTTAAGCAATTAACCACGCAAAACTATTCTTTGCTGACCTTAAATATTTAGTAGGCGTGCTGATCTATTCAGGCAGATCATTGTACCAGTTATGATCAAGTCACATCCCACTAAACAGTAATATGATAATTAAGTAAAACTATTAATTATTTTGAGAATCAGTGAATGTGATTATGCTGTTTAGCGTTAACATTACTCAACAAACCTTCTCATATATCAATGTAATTAGAGAACTGAATAGCATTGCATGCACAGAGAAATGTGATAGCAAGTGTGACATAGGAAATAGAGAGAAACAACAAATATACTGTGCTTCTATGTTTTAATAATGACTCTTTTATGGTTTACTAACACTGGAGTTTTTCAGGTTTTGTAAACAGATCCTGAGGCAGCCTGTAAGGAGGAGCAGTGGGGGCTGTTAGTAGAAAAAAAATTTTTCTGACATGAGCAGTTTTTCCCAGAGAGCATGTTAAACAATTATCAGTGTTGGGTCCAAAGAAGAAGTGATGGCTAATCTTCTCTTGTGGCTGAGCTCTGTGTTACCGACAGATTATTATAATTGCAATCTAATTCTGCCCTTCAAGTGAGCTGAACAGAAAACCTGTTCTTGAGGTGCAGTAAAATGATACAGGGGACCTCACAACCTCATAATGATGGCATCTACACTACTAAGGTTGATAAATTGGATAATGTATGGTTTACTCCTATGTACTTGACCACCAGTGTTGTCTGTATGGGTGATCTGACCCAAGAATGACATGAATGACATGAAAACTAATAAATGCCTAAAAAGAATCACCAAACTATTGCCGGATTAATATGTCAACGGTTTAAACAATTACACAAACTGCAAGTTGAAAGGAATTATCAGTAGGGTATAGGAATGTTCTCCAAGTGATATTTTTTAATTTAAAATGTCTTCACATGTATGTCCCTGAAGCTATGATCCTTGAAAATCCTAATAATGAAGAATTACATTAATCATAACTACTTCAGATTACAATAACCATGCAATGCAATATGAAAAGGGAAGGACAAATGTCCCAGGATTCCCTGCCCCTTCTAAATACCCAAGTATGGCATTTGTTAACTAGGTAAGAACACTGGTTGAATGAACCTCTTCATGCATGACTCAAACCTTTGACATGAATAGCAAAAGAGTTACAGATTCTATACAAATATGTCATATTTTACATATTCATTTTCATACAAATTATGCTACTTACAATAATATGAGTTTCAATACCAGCAAATGTTGTAGCGGAAAAAGTCACATACAAAGTAAAGCATTTGCAATAGTAGGAAGGAACTGACAACTGCAATGAGTACATTGTCACAAGATTATATCTAGTGGTGTTGTTTTAGACAATTGTGATTGAAGTTAAGTACAAGAAAACTATTTTGTCAACAAAGAATTTAAGTGTGGAATTCCAGATTCTATAGGGGAGGGAAAGAGAAGGCAGAAAGAAGCAAGTCTGAGAATTAATAAATATTAGTATGGATCGAGTGAAGCGATATTAGTGACTACATGCATATTTACAAATTGCTCCATGGCAACGATGGGCCAAGAGTATATGAAAAACACATTTTAAGGTTAGTCAGACTTGTCATAATAATTGCATATAGAGTCTCTGTTTTTATTTATGAAATTAGTGAAAGTGCATTTAACTATACCTCTGCTTAATACAGTGATTGTATGTTAGTCAGTTTTAATTTTATTTTTTGTGTTTTCTAATTTGTGTTTTGAAGACCAAATGGTGAGCTTATGCCACTTTTCTCATATTCTTGGGTTACTCATACCTCCTACCACTTGGCTTTCAATAGCCCATTTCTGCCAATTTTCCTTGTGTGCTCCAGTATACCTAACAATCCTGTCATGTCCAAATATTATCTGATCAGTGAAATCTTTCTTGAAATCTCTACTTCCATTCTAAATGGCCACAACTTACTTTTGTCTTGTCTGCTCATAAACCATGTTCTTATCTGTTTCTCATCTTCTTATAAATTGCTGTCTTTCTTTGAATAGTTTATTTTACTCTGCATTGTGGATAAGGTGTCTGCTTTCTTTGAATAGCTTGCTTTTTCTTGCATTCTGGTTAAGGTGCCTGCCTTTTTCTACCATATTTCATTCATAGTTTCTATAGGCATATGCCAGACATGGAGATCAGGAAACCAATGAGAAATCTAGCCAGCTAAGCCCAAGAATAACTTAATGTGTTAGACACCAGATTGAGGACTGCCATGGTATATACCCCTGCAGTGAACTTACGACCGTATGACTGTGAATCCGACCATCCAGGGTGGCTTTAAATGTGGCCAATGTGCTGCATTGCTTGATATGTATAAGAAGCGTATTCCTAAAGTAGGGTGATGATGGGCGTGGCCAAGATGCCAGTCTGATAGCAGCAGAAATCCATAGTTCTGCTTAGATTTTAATATCCTGACAGGAAATATACTTTAATTTTTAGTAAAATCTAACTAAAAGTATACTAAAAGATAGATTAATACATTTTCTAAAAATTAATACATAGTCAAGAGAATTATTTAATTATTCCTGTCAAGAGGTTTTCTACTGGAGATCTCAACATGAGCAACTCGAAGAACCCATACCAGGAGAGTGCACTGAAGAAAGAGCTACACCTTATAATAACAAACATCCAATAACTGTCACTAAAAATGGACAAATTTGAAAACAAAATGGATATTATTAAACAAGAATGCAGTAAACAACTGGAACTTCTAAATGGAATAGTAAAAAAACATTCTGAACAGATTCTTGCCTTAGTGGAAACAGTAACTGACCTGGATACTAGAGTGACAGAAAATGAACATCACAATGAATTTCCTCTGTAACAAAACACCAGGCTGATCAAGAAACTGGAAGACATTGAAAGTAGATCAAGGAGGAATACCATAAGAATATATGGAATTCCTGAGAAAGAAGAGGGTGCTAACATGATTAAATTCCTCAATAAGTGTTTTTCATCAGCACTAAACATGCCTGAATCCCTCTCTTTTGGAATTGAGAGGGCTGATTGGACCCTGGCAAATCCATGTTTGTCTCTGAGTTCATCTAACCCCAGGCCTATTATAGTTAGATTTCTTTTTCACAAGGCAATGACTTAGTGCTGAAATCAGCTTGGACTAACTCCCCTATCAAGATGGGTGAAAAAGTTATAAATTTTGATAATGATTACACCTCTATAGTTATATCCAGAAGAAAGGAGTGTGTTCCTCTAATTAAGTCCTTGAAAAAGCCAATATTAAAGCTCAAATTCTTTTTCCTGCAAGAAAAAAATCACCATGCCTGAAGGAGTGAAGATCTTTGATTCCCTACAAGAAGCAGTAGAATTTATTCAAAAGAAGAAAATACTGTTGGACATAGAAAAAAATGGAATGATCATTCCAGAGCTGGAAGAGACAGGCAACAAAAAATGGATGGTCTGTGAAGGAAGGAGCAAACAAAACTAAGAAACTAAAGGACAGATGAATAAATTCCTTCCAATTTTAAATGCTTTATTTTATGAATCATAATATATTTGATTCTGGAAAATCTCTACACTGTAAGGTAATGTGAATCATATTTATTATTAACTTTCTCTTTTCCTTTCTATATCTACTTCCTCTTCTAAATACATAAAGTACTAAATATTTAAATAACATTCTCTCTCTTTCTCTCTCTATTCTTTCTTCCTATTCCTTTTTGTTACTAATGTTCCTTTTCTCTATTTTCCCCACTATAAGTACTTTACATACTTTTCCATTTTAAATAACTACAAACGATATATGTCTTCTAATTATTCAGTAATAGTATAATTTGACTTAATACAAAAGTGTATTTTTTCTAGTGGGTCAGTGGTGGGGTAACAATACGTTTCTGATTAGTGTTTCTAACTAGATGTGTTAGACTCTTTGTTTAGACACATATAAACATTAATACAGTCTATTAATGGTGTTTTATAGATGGCTAAATATATGTTTATATATATATATATATATATATACACACACACACATATATATATATATATATATATATATATATATATATATATATATATATATATATATATACATATATATATATATATATATATACACACATATATATATATATATATATATAGTTAGTTCTTTTTTTTCCCTCTGGTCTGGTTAATTGGTGGATAAATGATTGAATGTTATAAAATGATTTCTAATTTGAGGCAGCTGTTGTTACTTCTAAATAGCTGTTTTTATATGAAAGGGTTCATTTTTTCATGAGGTTGATGTTTTGTGAGGAAACTGGTAGTCTGTGTGACTGTTCTCATTGTGGAGATTCATGACATGCACTGACAAGGCAGCTTGATTGTTTTTTTTTTGCTTTCTGTAAATTCTATAAGCTTCAAGATTTGATTTCCCACTGAAAATGCTTTTTTCCGCACTAGAGACAACCTCTGCTGTGCATGTGCCTATTTAGATACTTTTTAATAAGTTTATGAAGCTGTAGCTTGAGAAAACAACAGTGATGACATCATTTGACCTTTTGAACTTGTTAAATGGCTGTATTTAGAATTCTTTTCTCTTGAAATTCTGTTATCCTTCACTTAGATACTTTAAATGGAAAATAATTAGTTCTGATAAAAGTGTTTAACTCCTTTGAAAATACCTATGTTCTTTTATAGATGCATACATTCTGCAAATGCAATGACACTTTTAGTAACTAAATGACATCAAATGAACTAGGAGCTGCATTAGCAAACTCATTATGCATATTAACATCAGACTTATGTTACATAACTAAACCTTAGTAACTAAACAGAGGGTTGTGAGGCTTTTTTTGTAATAAGTGTTTTATATATATATATATATATATATATATATATATATATATATATATATGTTTCTCTGTTACGGTTAAGGACAATGCTGTCAGGGTAAAAGAAAGAGTCAAACGAACCAACAGAGTAAACAGAGAAAACAAGTGCTACCCTGCAAGGGGAAGATCGTTTACCTGAAATGTCGATGTTATGAACAGTCGATGATTTGGTGTCGAAGAGGTGAGTGTCGATGTTCTGAACTGTTGGTGAACTCATAGGGACCCATATATATATATATATATATATATTCAACAGATCCTTACATGAAAAACGTTAAGACAGACGACTGGCAAAATGGTTAAGACATCTGATATTTCTTGAAAAGTCTTGGAAATATTAACAATCTTCTGAAACTTCAGCTTCTAATGTTTATACATACTTTGATCTGATGTGTATTTCTGACATATCTTCTTATCAGAGGTGCTATTATTATATGAGACATATTCATATAACTTCAGTTATATTAGACACTCTCATTTTAATGTATATTTCATGGACTCAGATTTCTTTACTTGCTTTTATAATACTTTTATTGTTTTTATATTATATTCTAAGCAGAGATGGATAATTTGTGTTTTTTGGTATTGTAGAAGTGGTGGATGAATGGTTTAGTTAAGTTTTTAACTAAACCAGAAACTTTATGTTTCATGTATGTGTTTATAAATACTTTTGGTTTTTTGAAAGTAGTGCTTAAGACACATTATACATCCATTATTAATAAGTTTTCAGTAGATTTCAAGTCAACACGGAAGAAAGGTCTTTCAGTAACAACATACACATTACAGTCAATGGCTTATAAATGTTTATCATTAAATATTAATGGTTTGAACAATAATGTCAAAAGAGATGGTTTGCTTAAATATATCAAAATGCATAAAGCCCAGGTCATCTTTTTTTACAGGAAACCCATCTATTAAAAAAAGACCTGCAAACATACTCATTTAATGGCTATATCATTCTGGCTGATTCATGTTTTGAGACTAAGAGAAGGGGCATTCTTATTGTATGGAAATATGCTTATACTATGTCAAGAATTATAGATACAATTTCAGATAAAGATGGGATGCTAAGCATGTTTTAATATCTGGACCTGATTACTTTAAATGCAAAAGGGGAAATTATAGCAATAGGTGATTTTAACTGCCTATTATCAGGCAATACTACGTCTAAAAATGGTAAAATTAAACTAACATCTCAATCCAAGAAGTTAAATGACTTTATAAACCAGATGAACCTTAAAGGTATACATAGTCTAAGAGAACATTATTCCTTATTCTATACTTAATATTTATATCAGACTGGTACACAAACAAACATTGATAAGGTCTTTGTAGCAAATAATATATACTCAAAAATAAGTGACGTATCTATAATGACTTGTCCACTTTCAGACCTTAATGCTATAAAGTTTACATTAAGTACTCATACAGATGATTTAAGATTTCTACAGAGAATTCCTGTTTACATAACTAAGTTAAAAGACTTTAAGGAATGGATAATGAAAGAAATAGACATGTTTATGGAAACAAATAATGGTGAAGTCACTGATGTTATATTATGGGACACCTTTAAAGTTTATATATATGGTAGAATAAAATCTTGGTACCAGAAAAAAGGAGAGAGTGGGACAAAGAACTTTTAGACTTACAAAAAACATAGACAAGATAAAAATGGGTGCAAAACCAAATATCACAGTAGCACATGACGAAATCACTAAGTTAAGTCAAAAATACTTAGAAGTTCTGAATCATAAGGTAGCCATAAACCTGGAAAAATTTAAATTACAATATTATGCTGTAAATTCTAAATATCTACATAAAATAGTGGTAAGATCCCAAAAAAAATAAACAATCAAAATCTTATTAATGAGATTTAATATAAAAGTGATGGTTCAGTTAAGAGTATGTCTAACTTAATGGGCATATTAGAAGTGTTCAAAAACTACTATAAACATATAAATAATAACACACCACTTTTGGAGACAGATAATGTAATAAATACTTTTATTCAAGAAAATATAACTACTAAGGTGTCAATACAACAAAATAACATATTAAATAAAGAAATAACACTAACAGAAGTGAAAGAGCAAATAAAAATGTAAAAGATAATAAAGCTCCAGGACTGGATGGAATAATTGCTTAACTATATAAGATTTTTCCTGAATATAACAAAGAAAATGATGAGTGCCTTTACTATGATTAAGCAAAAATGTACAACACCCATATCGTGGAAATATTCAATTATCTCCCCCATTTTAAAACAAGGCAAGGACCCCAAATCTTGTGATTCATATAGGCCAATTTCGTTACTAAACACTGATTATAAATTTTTTCATGAAAAAATTAGCTAATAGGATAAAGAAAATATTACATAATCTAATAAATAATGATTAGAGGGGATTCATTCTTCATAGAAAAGTGCAAGATAATATTATTAAATTACTATCATTAATAGACATAGCATACAAATACAAAAAACAACTATTATCAGCCTAGACATAGAAAAGGCTTTTGATTCTATTAGCTGGTCTTATCTACAAAGAACCTAACAGAGAATAGCCTGTTTAACTGGGAGAATGATGTATTAGCATATTTGGGTGTCAGTATAAAGAGTACATGGAAAGAGTCTGTTAAACTAAACTACAATAATTTAATAACCAATATTAGTGAACTAATCAAAAGATGGAATAAAATGTTCTTCACAATGGAGGATAGGCTCTCTTTAATTAAAATGATAATTTTACCTAAAATTTTGTTTTATATACAGTCATTGATAGTACCCCCTCCTGAAAACATATTTAAAAAATTAGATTCCATGTTACTTAAATTTTTATGGTTCACCTTAAAATCTAGGATTGCACATAAATGGCACATTTGAGCTTGGAACAGTAATGGGATAGCATTCCGTAGCTTAGATCTTTATTCCAAATCAGTTATAATTAATGTAATATTACACTGGATCTCACCTACCTATATATCTGGATGGATAATAATACATGAGATTCAGATAACTGATGCCAGAACTATAGAAAATCAATTTAAGGAACAATATGGAATAAGTAGAGTTCATTGGCTTTCATGAGAATTTCGTTTATTTAATAAGAAGTTTGATCATTTTTCTTATGGCATTCATCAAATATTTAATAACTTTAAAAAATAATTGACTGTAATTACAACATTAAATAGTTCCTGTTTCTTATATTCCCTATAGCATACTCCCCCAATTGCCTAGATTCGTTCAACATCAATGCGATGCAAAAATTAAAGGAAAATAACTTAATATTCTGGCATCAGTTTATTGAAAATAAGAGTATTAAACCAATAAACTTTCTTCTATGTAGTTTTGATAATAGTCAAAACAGTTTGTTGTTTATACACTCATTACAGCAGTTTATATAAAACAAAATGAGAGTATCAATCAACCTAGAGACTGAATCTATACCTAGTGATCCAGCTTTTTATTAGGTTTCTTGAAAAGACAGATGATCAAAAATTAAGTATCTCACCTATCTATAAGATACTAAGAGAAGAAACTCTAAAGTTTGACTCAGATTTCTGGAATTACTATGTAAAGATTAATGGAGAACAAATATCTGATGAATCCAAAAAACTGTTATTGAAATCTACGTATGGTACCTCTTCTTCATTACACTGGAAATTGTATACATGGAAATTTATGAATAGGAGTTTCTATGCTCCACATAAAATAAATCTTACACTCAAAAACAGTGAAAGTAAATGTTGGAAATGGGATGAATTAATATAGGCCAACTGGGTTCACATGTTTGAATGTAGAAATGTTGTTCAATACTGGAAAGACTTCAAATATTTTGTAAAGGCTTTATGGTCTGATAACTGTCATATTTCTAACTCAGTAATCTTATTCAATGTTCCTATACCTAATTTAATACCTCAATCTCAGATTCAGTTACTCTGGTCAATTCTTGCAATTGCCAGAAAAGTTATTACTTTGAATTGGAAAAGTAAACAAGATTTGATGTTTAAATAATTTATTCATTTAGCCAAAGTTGTTTGTAAAAAAGAACTGTTATAGAATTTGTTATAGATCTCATAATATTGCTCATAAAAAAAGCATGGCAAAAACTGGAAAACCTTTTGAACAAAAACGGATAATGTCTCATGGATAAAATGATAGTTTATCATGGATGAATGTAAATATTGTAAATAGTTTTGTTACTGTTTTATTGTATTTGTTATATGCACATTTACGTATGTTTATAATGAAAATGTTTTTGCAAAAGTAGGGTGATCATGTCATTAGGACTCTCTTGCGCTATCATGTTCTATTAATGTGGTTTTGTAGTTTAAGGTCAATGGAGTGGTTGTTAGTGATACTATTTGTTTTGCATACAGCAGAGTGGGGTTCTTCATGGCTCAGACTGCCAGGCTCAGACCACCATGAAGGAATGTGCATGAAACAGAATATAATGAGCAGGCATTTAATTTATCAGCCTAGCTTGGTGAGTTTAAATCGTACATTTTCTTGGTCAGAAATCATTGAGCCTTTTCAAGACAGATGAGATGCTTAGAGAGGTCATGCTGAAGGCAGCATAATATTTTATAATGAGCTAGATGAAATGAGGTACAGAGAGGCTATATGACTTCCTTACTCCTGGAAGATGTGCCTTTGAAATATTAACTATGCAAAGCAAAATGATTTTTAGCTGCAACTAATGATTGTCAATGAAAGTACAGCAATCCTTGATGACTGAGTTGATTTTAAGTGAGGGTTTTGATATGGTATAAAGTGAGGAATTCTTCTTACTGTGTAAACCATACTACCTTTTCAGGCATTAAATTTATGTCCAGAGTCAGTGCATTATTCCAAACAAGACTGTGGTAGAGAATGTGTGTGTCTTTATCTAAACATATGATGGCACCCAGATTGCAGTCATTAAAACTTAGTGGCTTAGTAGCATTTTTTTTAGTTCTGCCTGCCTTACGTATTGTTGCAACCAGGTTCGAACCTGTCATCATTATTCATGTTATCGAGAAAGGAGTCATTGTGTTTTTGCAGGAGAGATTTGCTAAATTATTTAATTTGTGCAGAGTTTTCCTGTTAACAGTATTTAGTTTTAGACAACATCAGTTACAGATTGGCTGGCTTTATTCTTGAACTTCTAAAGAAATACACTGACATCTGCTGCTTTTCCAGAACCCAGGAGACCTCAGTCTGGTTCCTCCTCTTGACATTCGTTTAAACCACTGCATCATGACACAGCCTGTTCAGTAAAGTCTTAAAACAAAATGAAGACTTTTGTACTGAACTGCTTACTCACTCTACAGTGCAATGTTTTTCCTATAAACTGACATTATGAACTGTGTATCATACTATGAGGCATCATGCGGCACATTGATGACATTTCCTAAAATTAGCTGATGTGTGCGCGTATGTTATGTATTTGAGATTGTTTGTCTCCTTCCTTTTTGACCTTAACCCATTGACCAATATTTGTTTTGGAGGCCAAGTCCACACAGGAAGCAGCCAGAATGAATCTACCTACGTGAAGCTAGTCACTGCAGTCTGCCTCTGTCAGCAGGACTGAACACCAGGCCGTCCAGAAAGTTTCCCACACATTAACCCCACAATTGCCATGAATGAGTTACAAAAACCTTTTGATGTTTTGCATACATTTTGAGTGTTTTGCATAAAAATTGAGCTATAGCTTTTAACCCCTTTTGGAGGATCAGCAAGAGGTGCATCCCAGACATTGTTTGGAACCTGGTTGCAATAATATGTAAGTACCGTTTTTTCTTTGTGATCTTTTTCATTGCTGCTTTTTCCATTACTGGGAATTTTGTAGTTACTCTGATGTTGTGGACATAAGCTTTGTTTAAAGCTGAGTGTTTTCAGTTTATGACTGAATTATCTCATCCCATAAAAAGGTCATAACATGCCAAGTCTTATGTTAATGGGGTTTGGCTTTAATGGTATGAATGTCTTAATAATCACCTGTGAAAAATGGATCATCAGGGGCACTCAGAAGCCATGTAGCTGGAACACTTATATAACCTTATGTTCTTAAGGGCTAATTTGCATATTTTCCCATGGATCTCTATCAAAGGAGATTCTAAGTCTTACACATAGTGAAGTCTCTGGTTTGCAGGGTCTTTTTTGTTTTTGCCTATTAGTTTTTTTCTGTGTGAGCTTTACAAATGTTGTTTTCTTAAAACTTACTAAGCATATCTGTCCTAACATTATAGAGTTAGATTCAGAGTAGGAGCTCAGGAAAAAGCCTGATCTAATGAAACTTGAGTTTGAGTCATATGGAATATGGCATGAGATGAGGGTGCCATGGATATATCCAGAGATTCCCTCACAGCTCCCAGGTCAGAATGAATGACAAGCATTAAACCCAAATATAGAGGGAGTGTTATTTGTATAATGGAACCAGTTTTCACCAACAATACGGATATGGATATGCTTGAGGTTTAGAAAACCTCAAATTTCGGCTTTTTTTTTAGTTATTCTTCTAGCGTTAAGTAGTGCCAAGTTGAAGAAAGCCAAAATAGAATTTGTTAATTTGTTGTGTTAAGGAGGCAGACCTTGCCTAAAAAGGCACCATGTAGACTGCAAAATTAGACCCAGTATGCAGAAACCATGGCATACACACTCACAGTGAGATGTAGTCTGTCTCTGGCAAAACAAGTTGGCCTGACAACCATCTCTTCTGACACACAGAACCATAGCTAAGCTATCTGGCACCCTGCCCTGTGCAGTTCTCTTATCTGGTACTCCCCTTGACTCAGATATGAAAAGTAAAATAAAACAAAAAGCTCTTCTCTGAAACTATGGTAAGCCACTTGGTAGAAAACCACAAATACAGAATCAGCATTCATTATTCATTTAAGAATGTCTAGACTGTATTTGCAGTGAAATATGGAAGAATAATAAAGCTGTCAGGGAGGGACAGGTATCCCGCCGAATCACATAAGTGGTGAGGGAGTGCCTTGTGGGAGCATTTAGCCTGTCTGTTTTATAGAATTACACAAAGGGATAACAAAATGGTGTTGATGACAGAAGCCATCATTATAGTTTTATCTGTGCAAGAAGCTGATATCCTAGGGGTTTGCACCAATATTATTGATAAATCTGGATGTCAAAATTCTCACAGCGGTATTAGCTAGAAGGTTAGATAAGTTGTTACCTATGTTAATAGCCCCATGTCAAAATGGATCTATTAAGAATTAACAACTAGAAGATAATTGTTGGATGGTGTCATATTTTCTGCAAAATATGGTAGGTAAGTTGGAGGAAGCGGGGATGGTGTTGTTTGACATCAAAAAAGTTTTTGATGAGGTACAATGGGGCATTATATTCCAGCTACTGCAACGAAGGAAGATGGGACAGAGGTTTATAAACTGGGTCAGAGCCCAGTATGTTACAATCCAATATTTAAGATACGTATTAATGGGCAGCCCTGTAAAATAGGGCAAGTATCAAGGGGAATTATACAGTGATGCCTGTTATCACCTGGGACATTCACATTGGTGACAGAAGACAGCATTACATGTTTGGGATAAATTAAGGGAAATGTAGCAACAAAGGAAAGGTAGTAGTGTCTTTCTGCTGTTTGCAGACTGCTGCATATTACTTAGCTCTCATATTGATAACGTGATTCAACTGGTATTGAACATTTTCACAGACTTTAACATTTTTCTGGGCTCCTAGGCAATACAGATACAACAGTGGTGCTTAGGTTGCCATGAGGGAAAGAGAAGGGTCTATGTGGTTCATTTCAAGAGGTCTATCAGACTAAGAACCTATGGTTAGAGACACCCTAGAAGCAGCCATAACAGCAAATCTTCAAAACATTACAGAGGACACCACAGCTGAAATCTCTGGAGAAATTCAACACCTTACCTGGGTGAATAAAAGCATTTAAAATGATGGTAATTCTGACTTATTATATTTACTAAGATGCATACCACTTTCACCTAGTTATATGGGTGCATTCAGGTTGCAAAATATAATCATTGAGGCTATTCTATGGAAAACTGGCAAACGAGTTGCACAAAGCAATTAATCGCTGAAAAAGGCATGGGGGGATGGAGACCTCCTGAATTAGCCAGATATGCACTGCCATTTAATTTACCTCAATGTTCTCATCTAAATTCTAATTAGAATAATCAGACAATCTATGTAAAGATTCTGTAGGAATGAGAAGTGTACTAATTGTTTCTCTGACTGAGTAGCCGATGCATGGAACAGACTATCAAATTACATTAAAGCAAGTAGTAGTTTAGATATTTTTAAGAACAGCCTGGACATTTATTATGGGAACAAATGTTTTGGTATATTGGCAAGCTAGAAGGGCCTTAATACCCATGCTTGAAATATTTATATGTATTTATGTATGTAATGAATTTGCTTTCTGGACTAGTATTCAAAAACAATTTGGAAACCATGGGGTCCTCCCAACCTCTTGGCTATTGCTTAGAAAAAGAGAATTGGGGAGACTTGGGACTGCAGCTCTATGGATACAATTAGAGGTCGACTAAAGGTCCTGTATCTGTTAGGAGAAATGGTGACTGTAGAGCATCAAAAGCATAATCGCCTGACCTGGGACCAGATGTGTCAGGCATGTTATGCCATGTCAGGGGACCTTAGGATGGGGAACTTATACAATCAACTCTGAGGCTGTGAAGCTCAATGGGTAACAATAGTTACCCTAAGTTACCCTACTACTGTTGTCTTTGAGACCTCTGGCACCTTTTAGGACACAATGACTCACACTGAAGGCGAGTATACAACAACCTCATGGTGTTCCATGTATATGCATATAAATGAAAGCTATATTTTCATTCTGCCTTCTTAACGGAAAACATAGTATTCTACCTCTAACTGAAAACTACTAGTTGACAAAATTGTGCTTGTCTAATTTACCTAAATGAGGAAGAACTGATTCCGTTTGGGTCTAACTGGAAGAAATATAAAAATGTGAGTATCTTTTCAGACCTCATAAGTCAACAAGCTGCTAGCAATGTCAAAGAATTCTTCAGTCACATGCCACGGATTCCAGTTGGATTCATGCCATGGATTTAGAGACCAAACCATCAAATTCCTAACATACAGAGTCAATAAAATGAAAACCATGTTCTTTGTAACTTTGACAAATTAAAACTTTTGCAATGAAACAAGAAATAAACCAAATGCACAGTTAATACATAATAGTGAAAACTGAAGTATTTCACCCATGACTTTTATTTCCCTATCATCTTATTTTTGATTTGACCTTTCAGTCCTTTTGAGAGAACATCATGTGTCCTTGCACAGACACAGACCATCTCCATCACTATGACCAGATTAGACAGACCTAACTGTATAAGTAGAGTCATAGCTTCTAGCAGTATGGATTACCCGGAGACAGCAGACAATGATATTGACATATTACCTGGAGACAGCAGGTAATGGTATTGACATATTACCTGGAGACAGCAGGTAATGATATTGACATGTTACCTGGAGACAGCAGACAATGATATTGACATATTATCTGGAGACAGCAGGTAATAATACTGACATGTTACCTGGAGACAGCAGACAATGATATTGACATATTACCTGGAGACAGCAGGTAATGATATTGACATATTACTTGGAGGCAGCAGATAATGATATTGACTTGTTACCTGGAGACAGCAGGCAATGATACTGACATATTATTGCCTAAGGTTTTACAACTCACTTCTTATTTAAGGGATTCAAGGATGCTAATACAAAAATTAATTGATAGTTTGGCAAGAAGGCATGTTTTTGTAGCAACAGATGATACTAGTTCTTTTGCAAGTACTAAGTATAGATATAGCCCTACGTACGTACAGTATTTTAGGAAGACTCTCTACATGCCAGTAAGTTACTTGACCATATTCACTTTTGTTTAATACCCAATGGCTTCATTTCTGATAATCAGATTTGTCTTTTCTTAGGCCATTTGTTTATGGTATACATTGTCTGTTTGCCTCTTTGTCTGTAGTATATGGCAAGATTTTCTTAAAGAATTACATGATGTAGCCACTATGTTCTTTTCTGGACTGGAGGCTGTTACAAATGCAATGGAATAGAGAGCTTCTGGAAGGATTGTGTTACAAATAGATACGCCCTATTACTCAAGCCCTAAAATATTTTATTAGTGGGAAGGGTAAAGACAATAAGTAATAACCACCATTAAGAGGATTTGTTAAGTTTAGTAACCATAATGGTTTAGTTTAACACTATTGTTAAAACGTAAAAAAGCATGGCACATTGTTGGATTATGTTGATTTGAAGATTGCTTTATTTGTGGTACCTAAGTTTTCATTTAAAGTGGGCAGAAGCCTATCTGCTAACATTGTCCATGGTTATTTTAGAAGACCTAAAATTCCACTGATGTTATATGACCATAGTGGTATGGTCCCCAATAGTCATTGCAATGTGTGTGCTTTTATTGTTCATTTAATTGTTCCTATCAACAGCCTCCCTTTTGAAACTGTTGGTAGCTTTGATTGTTACAGTGAGTATGTAGTTTACACTACCAGGTATTCCTGTAATCTCACCAATATTTGTAAGAAAAGAAGAAAATGTGTAGTGAGTTTAAGACCCCAAGAAGAAAATGTATAGTGAGTTCAAGACCCCATTAGGATATTACCAGTAAGAATATAAATAGCCCTGTAGTTGCACATTTTTGATTATTATAATAGTTTTTAGAACATCAGTTATTGTGTTATGTCAAATTAATCCCTATGATAGCAATATAAATAATGTTAATAATCTTCTGGGAAAAGAGGAAGCTGCTCTAACTTTGATGTTTTAAGTACCTGAACAACTGACTTAAACTGGATAGCCTAAACTGTGTTAGGCTAACTTTTTACTTTTGATTTGTTTTCTTTTCCATAGGCTACTGCTATGCATCTTTTCTCATTATTTAAATGTTTACTTTTATTTGTATTCATTTTTCTATTTTTGTTTTTGACTTCTCATTGTTTACTATTTAACAATTTATTTTACTTCACACCTTGCCTGTATTACCTGCTTTGTAATTTGTAGAAATGAATCCCTTGAAGTTCATTGTTTACTATTTAACAATTTATTTTATTTCACACCTTGCCTGTATTACCTGCTTTGTAATTTGTAGAAATGAATCCCTTGAAGATATTACTTACTGACCTACTATGAATCTAACAAATTGCCCAGCTTTTATATTCATCATTTTTATTTATTTACCAAAACAACAAGAATAAAAGTCACACAGAAAAAAAAAACAGCTAGCAACAAAAAGATCCTGGCAAACCAGCATGACTACTTGAAAGGAGGCTATGGGATATATGCAAATAACCTCTCAAGGAAATACAAGTGTTTCAGCAACATAATTTCTAAATGCCCATGACTTTTTATAACTTTTCATTGATGCATTCAAACTAATAAAACCAAACTTCACTGGCTGTGAGGATAACTTTTTTTACCTCTTTTTATAGGCTTGTCAATATAACACAAATGGATAGTTTGGCTATTCTGTGCAAGTGCCCAGCTTAAAAAAAAAGTCCAATATCTATAATATTAGGTGACTGTAAAAATATTCCAAATAAGAACAATAACTACTGGGAAAAAGTCACACAGAAAAGCCACATCAGTAACAGCAACAAAGTCTCTACTGTGTAAACCTCTTTGAAAGGACGCCCATCACATTTATGCAAATGACTCCTTCAGGACATACCCACTGACTTTTTACTTTTGTATTAGACAGACTGTCTCCTTTTTCTGATGGAATATGAATGAATGGCTTAGATGAGCAAAAATCAAGGTGGTTGCCAGTCCCAGTATAGCACTCAGCTTCTAAGGAAGACAACACTACTTCCACACATATATTAATGGATACATATATATATATATATATATATATATATATATATATATATATATATATATATATATATATATGTGTGTGTGTGTGTGTGTGTGTGTGTGTGTGTGTGTGTGCACGCAGTGGTGGTGCTGCGGTAGCATTGTCGCCTCACAGTAAGACGCTGTCCGGTTCGATTCTCAGCTAGAGCGTCTTCTGCGTGGAGACATGCGTGAATGGGCATACCTTCGTTGAAGGTCGTGCGTCAGGGCTGGTAACACAGCAGGTAAAAATCAACTACCAATCATTAGCGGACCGGAGTTCTGCTATGGCGACCCCTAACCGGGAAAAGCCGAAAGGCACAACAACATATATGTGTGTGTGTGTGTGTGTGTGTGTGTGTGTGTGTGTGTGTGTACATATGTATATATCTGTGTGTGTGTGTATGTATATATATATATATATATATATATATATGTATATATATACGTATATATATACATATATATATGTATATATATATATATATATATATATATATATATATATACATATATATATAAAAATGGGTCTATTACGGTTGATTGAAAACTCACTTGACTGAAAAAGAAATTACTAGGACCACTTCACTGAAAACTCATTTCTTTGTAACTCATTTCGTTAAAAGTTATGAATGGCCTTTTCCCCACTGTAGTGCGACCCTGGAGTTAGTATATAAAGTAAGGGGGGTGTGGGGGGTGTAGCCTCCCACATATTATACAATTTTAAACAATACACAGTGATACTTACAAGTGCAATAAATAACTATTTCCAAAAGAGAATATATAACCAAGATACAGCCCCCCACACCCCCCTTACTTTATATACTAACTCCAGGGTCGCACTACAGTGGGGAAAAGGCCATTTATAACTTTCAACAAAATGAGTTTTAGTCAAGTGAGTTTTCAATGAAGTGAGCTTTCAGTGAAGTGGTCCTAGTAATTTCATTTTCAATCAAGTGAGTTTTCAATCAACCATAGTAGACCCATATATATATATATATATATATATATATATATATATATATATATATATATATATATATATATATATATTATATACAGAAACAGAGAGAGAAATATGTCTGTATGTGTGTGTCTTGCTGCTGCCTCAAAACAGTGAAAACTCCAAATCTGTATCATGGTTAAGCAGGAATATCTCCAGTAATGCCAGTGAATAAAGTATGAACAATACCGGGTGAAGAAGAATGACTATTTGAGAGAACCATATAACCAAGTGTTTCCTAAAACTAACATTTACAGGTACATAGGCAGTGGTGCAGAAGCTACATTGTGTAAATAAAAACAGGCAATATTTAACAAGGTGTGTGTGTGTGTGTGTGTGTGTGTGTGTGTGTGTGTGTGTGTGTGTGTCTTGAGCATTAGCATAGATTGAACTTTTAAAGCTGCCATGCTTAAAGTGAAAAAGACAGTGGCTAGAAGTAAATCTTCTTTGCTATAGTTGAATAGAATCCCACAAGAACAGAAGATGGATATTTTCTCACTGAGGAAGGAGGTAAAGGTATCTATGAAAAAAAAGATACAGATGAGTCATGTTCAGTTAGCAATCTAAGTGTAGGAGGAGTCCACTGGGGAGCTTGGAAGTGAAAGGTGGACACCAGCTCACCCACTCTAAGGGAAATGAGACAGCCTACTGACCTAAAGCAGATGCTGTGTATTGTAGCAAGGCAGCACAGAGGAGCAGGAATATGCATCAGTCAAGTAGTGCATAGACATACTCTAAGTGGGCCATGCTTGGATGTGTTCAAGCATCATTGTCTGGTATTGAGACTGAGAAAACCTCACCTGTGCAGGTTGCTAAAAGTGCAAATGGAGGCAGGGTAAGTGAAAACCACATGTTCACAAGTTCCCTAGTCAACAGTTAGATATTAATTCACTAGTAGTCATCCACCAGTCTGCGGAAACATGTGGTTCTGGTCTGGGGAATGAGCTGGGTCCCCAGATGGAGAGAATGCAAGGGGGTGCACCAGATGGCTAACCAATGGTGACAGTAGTTTGTTGGAAAAAGACATTCAGTAAAAGAAAAAAAATCAGAAAATATCAGAACTTCAGAGCTATCCATACAAACATTCAAAATGCAACTATAAACTATTATAAGCTGTAATCAAAACATGTTTGTGTAGCTATTTTTCAACATTATGCGAACTAAATGAGAGAAACGTTTTACTCAAGATTGCATTGATTCTTCCCATGAAGGTTATCTTGGGTTCTTTCATTGGATAACCAGGGTATAAGATAAAAAATAGGTTAACTCCATGGCTAATATAGACTGTAATTCATAAAATGTTTAGCTCAGATAAAGAAACAGTAGAAATAAAAACAGTTTCACTTTCAAAATCTTCAAGAGTTTACTTAGATTCAGCCCTGGGGTGGATATAGCAAAGTAAAAAAGCACACAAGTTTAGGGGGAGTAGAATCCACTCAAATGAAAGAATAGTGACAAGTGGGCTACAGTGGTGATATTGCAATGATCATTTCTCTTCTAACTTTTCATAAGAGAATAAAACTAGAAAGGTTTGAGAGTGTTCAAAACAGGCAAAGGCATAGAACAAAACTGACACTCAAGAAGTTTTACAAAGGAAAAGAACAGACCTTGCAAGACTAGAGGAATGGTCTAAAATAGAACAGCTTAAATTCATTACACATAGTGAAATAATTCAGCAAACAAATACATAGTAAAGGAAACAGTAGTAATGACAAATGAGAAAAGACCAAGTGAGAGGTGGTCATTTTGACAAACTAAGATAAGAAAGGAGTGTGAGATGGCATGAAGCAAGACCCGTATACTGCTGGGATTGATAGGCAGAAGCATTTGTGGTAGAAAAGGTGTTGTTATTATCGTTGTGTAGAGGCAGATCATTATGGATGTCATGACTCCCTCTAAAGTACTATGCACAGCTCTGGCAGTCTCATCATCTTATACCATATATTGCATAAAGATAATTCAGAAGACGAAATGTTTAGGTCAGGCATATAGAATGATGCTACCCTGACTATAACCTGAGTCAGGTTTTCACAGAGATTTATTAGACTTGTTTGATAAACAAGGTTTTGAATTAATGGAACTTATGGTTAAACATTACAGTAAATGGATTGAAAGTCTTACTAAAATGGTTACATACTTGGATACCAGTATTAAAACAGACTTAGAATTTGTACGGTACAAATTTGAGTATAGTCGTATCTTTACAAATATAGACGAATATATGCTCAAACTGAGAGCTAACAAATTTAAAAAACTTCAATGTAATCGTACAGCATATGACCAAGGTACAGCTTATCCTACACCTTCAAAGGCCCAAGTCTGGCAGCAAGGTAATCATTTGACTGGACAACCCAATGCAGTTATTCAACCTAATGAGATTAATGTCACCGATTTTGATGACCAAAATCATCCAGAAGTGGGTGACCCCATAAACAATCGTGTGAGGCCTGTAGCCCCATTGTACAATAATGAGAGTACAGGGGGGGTCCGTAGGAGCGAAAGATTACAGAACGCTTCTCGAGGACAGAATAATGTTACCCACCCTAACCAAGATAACCAAAGTTTTTGGCTGGGCAACAACACAGGAGCCAAACTGAAACAGAGGAACCCATATCAGAATGTGAACAAGAACAACCACAAATTCAACAAGCAGAAGAGATAGGGAGGATGTTCTCTATGAACAAAGACGGTCCAGTGATAATAACCAACAAAGCAGGAGACTTTAAAGTGTTCAATTATTCTTCTGTACAGATTCATCTGGACATTGTTGAATTACTTGCAAAAGGACATACGTTTGTTCCCACCCAACATTTAGACTTGGTAAAAACTATCCTGGATGTTAAAACCTTTACCAGGAAATTTAATTTTAATCTGATGATGGGTGATGTAATGAATGCTCCTGTGTTAGATAACTTCCATACCCCTAGTACATTTAATCCATCTTTACACCTGATTCTTCAAGTGTTTGAACACACATGTGAACTAGATATTAGACACAACACTAAAAACAAATGTAAGGGTGGTTATGTACATAACATCAGTAAACAGGAACGTGAATATTTGGAATTCATTAAATCACCGACATACGCATGTGCAAACCTGATAAGGGTGAGGACTTGGTAGTCCTTGACAACTGGGACTACACAGCTAGGATGAAGTTATTATTAGACACACCTGCCTATGAAGTAAGCTCACGTTCAGAAGTGAATAGAGCATATCAACAGATTAAAAATGTATTAACGACTTATTTGTAGAAGGTAGGATAGTACAAAAAATATACAATTACATGTTATTACTGTACCCTAGGATCTCTTATTTTTTTGGGATACCAAAATTCATAAAAACTTGACAGACCCACCAATGAGACCTTTAGTGGATGGATGTAGTTTACCCACTTATCCATGTGCAAAATTCGTTGACTCTTTACTTAAGAAATATTTAATAGCTGAAAACCAAGTGTGTAAAGACTCTTGGTCTTTTCTGAGTAAAATCGACAGTTTGCAATTTGACAAGGACTGTAATTTCCTTATAGTCGATGTAAAAGATCTGTACACTTGCATTCCACACCTAACAGGGATGGAGTGGGTAGGGTTTATGTTGAGGAAAAATGGTGCATCAGAAGTAGTAATATCCTTAGTTATGGAACTACTTGATATCATCCTGTCTAATAATTTCTTCTAATTTGACAACGTGTACTATTTGCAAAACGTAGGAGTAGCCATGGGCTCCCCATGTGGAGCCAGCATAGCAAATTTAGTCATGGCATACTGGGAGACAGAATTTGTGTTTAAGTTAGAAAACATAAACAATTCCATTGTTTACTACACATGTTATTTGGATGACATCTTTATTTTATTTAAAGGTGACATGGTTGCTAGCAATAAACTACTGGACTATTTTAATAAGTCCACTCAGTTTTTATAATTCACATCGTTTGATACTGAAGAAATAGCATATCTGGATATATGGCTCTCAAAGAATAGAGTACAAAAATGCTTTGAGGCTAAGATTCACAGGAAGAGTACGTACTCTAATGCCTTCCTGCATTTCTCTAGTTGTCATTCCCACCACCAGAAGCAGTCGGTGGTTAAAGGGCAACTGGTAAGGGCTGCACGAATAGTGAGCAAAGAGAATGAATTTCTAGAAGAATGCTATTTTTTGAAAAGCATGTTTCTGGAGCGTAAGTACCCTGAAACGTTATTAGATTCACTAATAGAAGAAGTTAAACTCAAAAGATCTAACAAGATTTACAACCCTATACTCAGTGTCAAACAGTTAGTTAACACTCAAATGCAAAGTGACAATGTGAGTAATTCATCAGTTATGGCTAGTATCAACAGTGAGGTGTCAAAAAATAAACCAGACTTCCATCTAAGCTTTACCACTATGTTTACGGTGGACAGCCAAGTTGTTTTGAGGATTATACAGAAAAACTGGGAACTGTTTAGAATGAATCCAGTACTATTTAGAAAGTTGGGTGACAGCCCCAAAGTGGTGTTTAGAAGAGGGAAAAATTTAAAGAACTTGCTAGAACAACAACATAGAACCATTCCCAAAATAACAGGTATGGGCAAATGTGAAGCTTGTAACTTTTGTAAATACATTGATGTCACTAATAATTTCTGTATAAATGGTGCACAATTTAAATTAAAACAGCAGTTCAACTGTAATTCTAGGCACGTGGTGTATTTAGCTAGATGCCAATGCTGTACTTCATTCTATATTGGAAAAACGGAACGGAGACTCTGTGATAGGGTCTACGAACATCACTACGCAATATCTTAAGGCAAAACTGACAACGCACTAGCTAAACACATACAGTTGCACAAAGACCACAAATTTAAATTTATGGCTATAGACCAGGTAGCTATAGACATTAGGGGTGGACCTGTACCCTTATGGTTAGAAGAATTAGAATTGCTGTGACAAATTAGATTGAACGCTTATAATTTCCCTGGTATAAATGAAGCTTGTTCCATCAGCTGTATTTTGAAATTGAAAAGTTTTCAAAGATGAAAATGTGTTATATATATTTCTTTAGGTGTGTCTCATTCATAAGAATGATATATATTTTTTAAGTATTGAGCAATTTTAAATATAACTGTAGAATGTGTTTTTTTGCTATTTTTTATTTTAACTTGAAAATGATAAGATTTTTAATTAACCAGCATTTACTAGATAGGTTTAGTGTTTATGCAAGCTAACACTGTTTGATGTGCACTGCTTCTTACATTGTAACTTTATAGTAGTGAGCAGTAGTTTTAATGTATGAGTGTTGCTTTAAAAGTTTCCAAGGAGAGGAGGTTTGTGGTGATAGGTGAAAAGTATCACCTGCTGGTATTTAAATGCATTTTGTTGTATGATGCATTTGTACTCTGAAGAAGTTTGCTTTGGAAGCAAATGAAAAGCGCTTCATTATTTTATTATTAAAAACAGAACTCAGACTTTTTTCTGCTTGCCGTTCTAATGTCCGTTTTATAACCCAGAAGAAGCAAGACTGAGTAGCAGCTTAGGTGCTGGAGGAACTTGACGAGGTGGGGGTTGGAATGAGTGGCTTGTGTCAGCTCACTCACCTCTGGTATAACAATGTGGATTTCTATTAACATCTGGACTTTGCAGTGGAGACCAATAGGTGTAAGCCTAATTGGGAAATAGGCTGCTTTTGTTTGGTAGCTTTGGAGACTGGATTAGGTGTGTCACCATATGCAGCAATGTGAATGATATCACACACATGCTCTGCCTCAGTTAAGGTTTTCCTACCCCTTAACTTCCCAGGCTCTAACTATGATGCCTGCCTCCTGACTCTTGCCCTTAGGAAAGTGTGGCATCACTCTGTACAGAGGGGGAGGCTGACCTGTTATAAGGGGTAGGACAGAAACTCACTGGCCCCACAGGAGGAGAATGAATGGGTTCAGATAAAGAGAGAGTAAAGTAGATTAAAATGAATAACTTTGATGAATGAAGGCAGATGGAATCCATGGAACTCAAGAGGTAAATTTCACTAGTTTATTCTCCAGTATTGTTTTATCCAGTTTGGGGTCATCAGGATATCAGAACTTAACTTGACACCCAGTGGGCACAAGTCAGAAGGGCACAGTTTCTCAGAAACAAAATGCATGAGAACAAAAATGCACAATTTAAAGTTAAAATATCGACAGCTTTGCAGTAACTAGAGAAACTATTATTTTGCAGAAAGCATTGTGGAAGGTTAGGACAAACTTCCCATGCATAAACTGCAACAGAATTCCAGAAGTCATGAGACAGCTCTAGGGCAAGTCTTACAAGGGCATGAAAAAAACTGTGAATACAGTGGTGATCAAGTAAGAGCTGTGTATTAGTAAACAGTTTGTGAAATGAGCAGACTAGATGGCCTAAACAGAGGTTATGTCCTTGAACAGTGCCTGTACTCTTGTGCATCTAATACAAGACACAGTATTTCAGATGCCTGCTTTTAAAAACAAATTCTTTTTTAAATATTTGTTTTTCTAGTTATTTATTTTCTTTTTATTTTTGTGAGCTTTGACATGATCGCCTTAATTCACTTGCTTGTTCTTCAGCTGTAGAAGATCTGGGCAAACATTTAGCTCTACATATATCAGTAAAACATGACAGAAAGAAGGAAATAAAGGAAGGAAGGAAAAAACAAAGAAATAAATGTTATGTGATTCTTTTATGCAACAATTTGCAACTTTTGCTATATGAAAAATGCCATGTTCTCCATTTTCAGCCAGTGGCAGTAACCCTCGAGAACAGTGAAGAGTTTACATTTATTCCTATAGTAGCTGCCAGCAAATGTTACGTGTATTACTACAAGCCAATGTGTGGTTTGTGCTCACTGTTCATAAATGAAAATAGTAAGCCAGTTTCTTTTGGTAAACCTTGTATGTCTACATTTCTTCCACCCTACTTCTAGAGTTCTTAAATGATGACATTTTAGCATTCCAAAAAAGTGTTGTAATGTAACCCTGATGCTTGAGGAAATTGCTGCCATTTAATAAAAAATGAAAAATCATGTAATCCTATCCATATGAATTGGCGTTACTGCTTTGTTTTTGGTTTTGACCCCCCACACACTTACACTAATTAAATTGTGATGTTGTGACATAACAGTGTAGCAAACAAACAGATTGTAAATTGCAGTAAACTAAGCCTCAAGCATAGTAACTAAGAAACGAAAAACAACCCTTTTGGACTGAAGAAGAGTTCTATCCCAAAAGCTTGTTTTGCACATTAAAAAGTTAATACTTGCGTTTCTAAGCCTGAGTTTTGTTTTTTGTTTTTACATAACATGTAAAAACATGATTATTAATATGAAAAATACTCTTACCTTAGAGTACTTCTACTTCTTTCCATATTTCGAGTTTCTGGTATTTGTGTTTGTCTCTTAGGGATTTTATATGTTTTTCCAACACTGCAGTAATAAAAAATAAATTTTATTAAATATTGTAATTGGACTGTTGCTGATGATGGCAAAACGTGATGTTTACTGAAAAAAATCATGCAACCACAGGATGCAGTCCACCTGAAAGATACATGTTCGTGTTATGAACAGAGCACAAAAAACATTACCTGTGTTTGCATGCACATATCAACAACTGCAATGACTTTTGTGGGTCTTTTATAGACAAGAGTATACTGTAGGCCAGAGGGATACCGCACTTTTCATTGCAGACTATCATTTTGTTTTTTTAACTTTGGCAGCCAGGTATAGATCAACAGACATGACTACCTGTGGAAAATCTTACATAGTTACCTGGAAGCAGCACCCCAGTCAAATAACTTGCAGATAGCTGCAGAAAGTGCATTTGGTGGCATTAAAATCAACTTCAGTTCTGCAAAATACAGTTTTTGACACCTCATTGCTTTATCTACTAAGTTATACAACCAGAGTTAGATTGAGAAAACTTTTTTTACTAGATATTTCTTGTAAAGAAAACTATGCTATGGTAAACACACTGGTTCCAGGAAAAATTATCACATTTATGAAAAATAGTTGGTTTAAAAATTAAAAAAGGTGTAGTTTGAAGGGTGGAATCAATATCTGCTCTGTTTTCATGCTTAACACGTCTTGAATGTCACTTAAATTATTCCCTGGCTTCATTCACAGCATGATTTCCTGCTTTAGCAAGCCAGTTGAAATGTAAATTGCCAAAGCAGTAATGGAACAGACTAGGGAAACACTTTTCTGGCTGCACACCATTTAAGTTTCCCTTTCACAGAACAGCTTGGAGGGAAAGAGTCATGAAACAGACGAGAAAAGGAAAAGAGTAATTTGGCAACGAAACTTGTCTAATGTACGTGTAACTGAATGTGACCCGTCAAATTATCTAAATGCCCAAATAATTTACAGATTATATGGAACCGATGATTAGACTAAATCTGATAATGTGAATATTCTAAAAGGATAATTTTAGTACAGTTATTGCAGTTGTGTTATAAGTGTAGTTATCAATACAGTTTGTATATTAAGGTTGGAGATTTTTCATACTGACTTCCTGTCACATGTTACATAGCATGAGCATCTCCACCCGTTTGTATGTTAAGGTAGGAGATTTTTCATACTGCCTTCCTGTCACGTGTTGCACAGCATGAGCATCTCCACCCGTTTGTATATTAAGGTAGGAGATTTTTCATATTGACTTCCTGTCACATGTTACACAGCATGAGCATCTCCACCCCCATCACTCTTGAAATTCAGTACCGTTTGCTCCATATGAAGGTACTACTGTAAATGGCTGAGCCTGTTACATAGTGATAGGACTTAGTAGGCTATAAACAATTTTAGAAATACCTTTTTATCTATGTCATCTTATTTCATCAGTTCCCATTAAGTCTGTTTCCATCCCATTCCTGGCCCCAGAGCTGGCCTTAGCAACTATGTGCCATAATATGGACCATTTCGATGGGCTGTCAGCTGACCCCCCCCCCCCACCTACCACTTTACCCCTGTGTCCATGCTGGCTTCCTGGACTTAGTTTATTTCAGAATAATTATCAGGAATACATACTCTTAAGTAAAAGAAGCCCTGAGATTCAGAAGGGTTTACTTATGGTAAGCCTTTGTGATTCATAGTCTGCCCTATGGCTGTTTCCCACTAGTGGGAGCCTCAGCATGGAGGGTGGTCCCGCTGTCTAAGCCCATGGTAGTGATGCAATCTGGAGAAGTGGCTAATGTTAATTTGACATGTGCTTTCCTACAGAAATGTCAGCAAATCGCAATTTACCCTTATGAGTGATTCAGAGAATCATATGGCTGCTCAAATTTCCACAGCTGAAGGAAAAGTTAATACCATCAAAAGTTGGTTGTTACCCATTCACACTTGAAGAAGCAGTCATAGTGCAGATAAGCTCAGTAATTACATGGGGATGGGGTTGTGTTAGCTGGTGCGTGTGTGTATGTGTGTGGAAATGTGTATGCATATCTTTGGAGGCATAAATGAAGCTAGGTGTGTGTGTGTGTGTGTGTGTGTGTGTGTGTGTGTGTGTGTGTGTGTGTGTGTGTGTGTGTGTATGTGTGTGTGTGTGTGTGATACCGCTTAACCTCTTGAAGCAAGAAATCTGGACAAAGCCATGAATAAAAGTAGGACAGAGACCCCAAAATAGAGACAATTTTTAAATATTGCTTTACAAACTTAGAAAGTTGATAGAATAACAGGTTTTGCATTAGCATGACCTTTCTGAAGGGTATGAAGTCAGAAACTCTAATGTCTGTCATTATTTTCTAACTTTACGCTTTAATGATGTGTCATTAATTTGCCAGAAAACCACAATTTTATGAAAAATGGACCAAAAATATGAGGCAAAAATCTGTACATTCTGAGAAAATCTGTACACTTGAAAGGTGTGTGTGTGTGTGTGTGTGTGTGTGTCAGACTGGTTGGTGACCCTTGGGGGATGGATAGATAAGGAATGGAGAGTATGAATGTGTGCGTGTGTGTGTGTGTGTGTGTGTGTGTGTGTGTGTGTGTGTGTGTCTGCCCGGATGGTGGCACTGGGGGATGGTTAGCTAGGGAATGGAGAGTCTGGATATTTGTGTGTGTGTGTGTGTGTGTGTGTGTGTGTGTGTGTGTGTGTGTGTGTGTGTGTGTTTGTATGTGATTATTAGAATGTGCATGCGGATGAAAGGATCAGTATTTCTGTAAGACCACTGGGGAGGCACATTTGATGTTAAATATATATGCGTGTGTGTGTGTGTGTGTGTGTGTGTGTGTGTGTGTGTGTGTGAGTGTCTGCCTCTGTGTGTAAATGTGTGTTTGTGTGTGTGTGTGTGTGTGTGTCTATGTCAGATTCAACATCTCTTGTAGTTCTTCTCTCAGGATCTGCTTAACTAAGTCAGGCACCTTATAGGGTGTGTTGATGGGCTCCTGGTACCCTGTGTCTCCATAGTTTTTCATCACGTGGAAATACACTGACTTAGCAATAAAGAGGTTCCTAAACTCCTGCAGTGCTGTCCAGATCTCATGAATCTTTATATGAGATGGCTACACACTTCCCCATTGTCCCATGCCACACTTCTTTTTTATTTTTCTCTCTCTTTTTTCTTTCCATTGTTCCAGTCATTTGACTCTTGCCTTAATGTTTCACATCCTGTGTGCAGGAATAGTGCATACTGTAAATAACAGATAACAGACTCATTTCTGGAACATAAACCCTGGTAAAATTTTACACATCACACTTCCCAGCTCTCTCCTCTCATGCTCAGTGTCCTTGGATGCCAGAAAGTACTGGACAAAGGTGTCAGTGGGGCTGCACTTTATGGTTGTGTGAAGAGCGAGTAGGCCAAAAAGAACAAGAACATTTTCTAACCTCCATTGCACATTTTCATCTCAAATTATCCCCTTCTTCCTTCCTGGACTTCCAGTTATTGCCCGTCCAAGCTCTGAATGGTTGGAGTTTCTTACCCAGTTAATTTTAATACCTTGTTACAGTCAACTCTTTGCCACAAAACCATGTAAAACTGTTAAACTTCCTCAGAATACTTATCAATAACAGTAATATTCTCAGGTCTCTCCTTACAAATGACATTGTTCATACACCACCCCACTTACAAACTTATACCTCTTTTTGAAAGATTATTTCTATTTAGCTAACTAGTACTAGGTAACTGGATTAACACATGCAGATTGTTTCCAGCCATATCACAGATCACAAGGTCAACAGTAAGGATTACATGCAGGGATAACTTAGATTAGTCACCAAGCATTATGTTTTGGTGGGTGGAAGGAACTCAGAAAGCCTTAAGGAAACTAGCATGGTTTGTTCAGCTTTCTCTAATACATATCCCTTGAAAACTCATTGACAATCCTGTCCAACCATTTTTTAGCTTAAAGTTTCTGCTTGTCCCCTTTCTTCTCTGTGACTTTAAACTGTAATCCCCTTGTAGTACATTTATAATCAAACTGGTTGCATTACTGTTTTTCCTCTTTCATGTGAATCATTTTTCTCTCCACCTCTGCCTCCTATCACTCAGCACACACATATCTCATGCTTTACCTCTCAGATGCATGCCAAACTGTTAAATTGTCAGAAATTTTAGTAATCAGAAGTTTCCTCACATCACAATTGTTTTTTTTTTTAATGATTACTAGTGTTTGTATTCATAGTGTCTAAGACTGACACATGGGGTAATTGGCTAGGCTTGAAATGGCCCACAAGGGTAGTTACCCTAGTACTAATCTATGAACCTATGAACCTATTCCACATTTATTACTTATAATCATATTCAGTAGTAATCAATCATAAACCCCTCTGTCAGTAAGAGAAACATAAGAAAATACAGTAGCTCTCTGTCAGTCTTCAAATTAAGCCCGGTCTTATTATCTTCTGAGACGGTAACTGGAATGGTACACAAAACCAGATAGTTAATCTGGCCAGTTTTGGGGTGAACAGCCTGTTGAGCACTCAGCAACAGTAACTGACCACTGTTGGAGTGGGAGCAGCTAACACTGTCAGCCATACAAGTGGCATGAATCTGCGGTTACTACTAATACTGGACTACCACTAGTGCAACGCATGATGGGAAATGCCTGCTCCACTAGCAAGATTTGTAACAACTATGGGAGCAAGACTGCCACTATGAAATGCATTGTACTTTGCTGTAATGTCTCTTATTCAAATTTATGCGCCACATAAGGCAAAATGACCTTGTCATAGCCTAGTGCAGGGGCCCCAGAAGGACCAAACAGATCCAATTGGCCTACAGTTGGCCCTGCCTGTCCCATATTGTCACATCTTAAATATTCTACCTCTTTCCACTGAATCTCATGCTATGCCATGCCATATGTTGACCCTTTCCCAACTACAGCACATTATTACCATTATATTATATGAAATACTCAATATATGCAGGAAGATATCTTGGCAGTGTGGAGACATACTGAGTTGGTGGAAAAGCTGGTATATTAAAAGTACACAATGGATTATTTGCAAACTCTTTATTTTGGTTCAGAAGCAAGTAAAAAGTTTGATATCATAAATTCAACTTGAAGATGCATGTCACTGCATTATTTATGTTTTGAAGTTAAATCTTGAACATGCATGTCACTGCATTATTTATGTTTTGAAGTTAAATCTTGAACATGCATGTCACTGCATTATTTATGTTTTGAAGTTAAATCTTGAAGATGCATGTCACTGCATTATTTATGTTTTGAAGTTAAATCTTGAACATGCATGTCACTGCATTATTTATGTTTTGAAGTTAAATCTTGAACATGCATGTCACTGCATTATTTATGTTTTGAAGCTAAATCTTGAACATGCATGTCACTGCATTATTTATGTTTTGAAGTTAAATCTTGAACATGCATGTCACTGCATTATTTATGTTTTGAAGTTAAATCTTGAACATGCATGTCACTGCATTATTTATGTTTTGAAGTTAAATCTTGAACATGCATGTCACTGCATTATTTATGTTTTGAAGTTAAATCTTGAAGATGCATGTCACTGCATTATTTATGTTTTGAAGCTAAATCTTGAACATGCATGTCACTGCATTATTTATGTTTTGAAGCTAAATCTTGAACATGCATGTCACTGCATTATTTATGTTTTGAAGTTAAATCTTGAACATGCATGTCACTGCATTATTTATGTTTTGAAGTTAAATCTTGAACATGCATGTCACTGCATTATTTATGTTTTGAAGTTAAATCTTGAACATGCATGTCACTGCATTATTTATGTTTTGAAGTTAAATCTTGAAGATGCATGTCACTGCATTATTTATGTTTTGAAGTTAAATCTTGAAGATGCATGTCACTGCATTATTTATGTTTTGAAGTTAAATCTTGAAGATGCATGTCACTGCATTATTTATGTTTTGAAGTTAAATCTTGAAGATGCATGTCACTGCATTATTTATGTTTTGAAGTTAAATCTTGAAGATGCATGTCACTGCATTATTTATGTTTTGAAGTTAAATCTTGAAGATGCATGTCACTGCATTATTTATGTTTTGAAGTTAAATCTTGAACATGCATGTCACTGCATTATTTATGTTTTGAAGTTAAATCTTGAAGATGCATGTCACTGCATTATTTATGTTTTGAAGTTAAATCTTGAACATGCATGTCACTGCATTATTTATGTTTTGAAGTTAAATCTTGAAGATGCATGTCACTGCATTATTTATGTTTTGAAGTTAATGTCTTGCAGTAGTACCCTACTTGTGCTGTCTAAAAGTCCAGTACTGACATGGGATTTGGGGTACAAATGCTGTTTCTGTACAAGTGTGACTAAAACATTTATATGGTCAAGACAGGCCCAGTATAATTCTTATAAAGCCATATCAGCTTATTCATAGTTATAAGAGGGCATTCAATCAATTGTTGTCTGGTCCTTCTGGGCTTGGTATGCAGAACTCAGAGAAATAACTCAAGGCACCATCAGTTTTATGTGAGTATATTATGGTTTCTCCCCTTTCACTTTTGCTAGCTTTCTGCCAGAAAATGAAAGGCATAGTCTACTGTTTGCTGCAAACTGCCACTAACATAATGCTGGTTCATATAGTGACCTAGATTGTGGAGGAGCTGGAAATGGAAACTGTAAGTAAGCAGCAGACACCAGTTGGTTCATCCTGGAGGAGGGAAGTTCTGTGGCCTGATGCAGTGCTGCCACCTACTGGAGAGAGAGAGAGAGAGAGAGAGAGAGAGAGAGACAGGTACAAGCATGCACTGTGCACTGTATGGGTCATTGATATGCACTTGGCTTTGTCATACCATGGTTGCATGGTAGCCCACAGAGAGCATGTGTGTGAATGTGCACATTCACAGTAGAAAGCGCAGCAGATCTAAGAGCACTTACATTATCATTACAACCTGAAAATAGAAAATCCTTCATAGTTTCCTAGTGACGGGCTCAGCTGTGTCCAACTCTCACATTGGTCAAGGGGAGCAAATGGGCATAACTGCAGTAGAGGCTAGTTGGCCACTAGGTATAAGTGCAGAAAAAGCATATAATAAGAGGAAATGAAGGTTATAAAAGTTGTGGTATTGTGTGACAGTATTACATTTAGCTCCTGCTTCTGTCCTGTTTTATTTATTAAATTGTTGGCTTTCAGTTGTATGCCTGATACACCATAACTCATTCTTGTAGTTTATAGGTTTACAGGTTGTTACTAGGCTAATGACCACTAGGTTCCTTACAAGACTAGCCGTGCACCCCAAAACTCATTTGGATCCCAAGTATCATGGGCGTCTCTACAGTGGGGAAGGGGCATGTTAGGGAGGTAGCTAAGGGACTTGTAGAGGGGTTTTAGTTAGGATAATATTTTTCTTATTGACAGCCTCTGTCCATAAGGGACATGGCGCCAGACTGTTGGTAAATATATGATTTCCCATCCAATTGTCAAGGTTTCATTTGAGTAGGGTCAGGGATGAACTCTATTTTATACGGATAGGGTGCCTATTCCATACCCCAGAGATCCTTTGGGACACATATCTGCCCCTCCAGTAAGTTCTGTTTATGTCAAAAGAGAAGTTTAGATCTCTAGATCTAGTGTTTCTGGTGCTGTTTGTTTTGCACATGTGCAACAGATCCATCAGGACTGGGTTTGAGGAAATCCTGTAAACCAGGTAAAGAACCCCTATCAGCAGCCTGTAGGAGACTGAATACAGAGACAGAGACTTTTAGTGATCACTGTAGGACAGTGGATTCACTCCCTGAATTCTACTGGTGAGAAACCTTTGTAGGTGTTCCAGCTGTTGCAAGCATCTGGTTAGGTACATAATAAAGGGGTTATTGTATTAAATGAAAGGTCTGATAAGGGCCGAGTAGAATGGTACTATAACTTCCTTGGACCTGGATGTCATGCCCTTACCTACAAGTTGGGTGATATATAATGATTTTCTTACTATCTTTGGTCCATGTTGGTCAAAGGCCAGATTGCTGGCAACATATGCTCCCAAATCACTCACTACTGGGTCGACTCATAGGGGTATTTTATCAATGGAGGAATTAATTTGGGTTGAAAGTTTCCAAAAGGGCATTATAATGCATTTTTTGACACTGAATTTTAGGCAAGGCTTTGGCACTAGTCATTTCTCTGTGTTAAACTCTCTTGCAAGATGTTGGTGTCTATAATAGCTCCCAGTTTAAGGTCATCTGTGAACCTGGTGAGCCAGAGGCCTTGAGCATTGGTCTTGACTTCATAGATGTCAAACAGGACTGGGCCCAGCACAGTACCCTGGAGTACCATTGCTGGTGACTGGTCTCTTTGTGGAGGTGGCTGACTGATCCACTTTTGACAACTGTCACTTAATCAGATGTAGTTTGCTTTAAAACAGTTCATAACTGTTACTGGGTTTTCCAGGTTGATTTTTTTACTACAAAAGTGACAGCTTTGTGATCTGACCTCACTAGTGAGGACATGACACAGGGGTTGGTGGGAGGGGAGTGCAAAGCAAGCCTATGTTAGTGAGTACCAGATCCAGCATTTTTGATCCTCCCTTTGGAGAGTGTGTTATCTGTTCCAGAGTATTTGCATTAATAAAGTCTAGGAAGCATTGTGCCAATGAGTTTGAGTTTTCCCAGTCAGTTAAAGTCACTCATGAACAGGGTGCTTGGCTGGATGGTGAGTGCTTCTAATAGGATTAGGTAAGAGTTGTGAGACATTTGGGGCATAGATGTAGCTTGCCATTATATGGTGAGGGACCTTATCTATGGTGACTTGCACATGAATGAGCTCCATGGTATCATCCTGTTTAACCAACTTGGAAGAATGTTTGTTGCTAATGTACATTGAGACACCTCCACCATTGGTTCTAGTCTGTGCTGTTGTTGGCCTAAATGTGTGGAAGGCACTGTAGCCCTCCACTGCTGAAGTATTTCTTGCTACTTCAAACTAGGTCTCATTGACAGCACAGATGCCTGCATTCTCTAGAGTAATGAGGGCTTTAAGGGTGTGGAGTTTTTGTTTAGGCTTCTAGCAATGAGCAGTAGCACCCAAAGGTTTCTTGGAAGACTTTTACACTATGTTGGTAGTTTTGTCTTTTGGCAGTGCCTGAAAAAGGCTCTAAGGGGGCCAATAAACTTTTTGTCAATATCTGAAAGCCTAGGGGGACAGGTGCAGCCCATCCTTGTCAAAGCAACGTGGTCTGTTGACCATGTCCTACCATGCTGACAGATTTTGGATCCAGTGAAGTGACACTAGAAACTAAACCAATTATTAAAATCAGTTTATGCTGTGGCTTCATTCTTGGTGAAGGTAGAATGCTGCTCGGTGCAAGGCTTATACCTGTCTTTGACACATATTTCAACAGATCCATTATGTCTCTTCATTTAGTCAGGTAAGGTACGTCTCAGGCCATTTACACCCACATGAACTATGATTCAATCATATTCGTACTTGGTGTGCAGTCACTTGAGTGTGTGCATGCCTGGTTTCAGATAGGCAATTAACCCTTATCTCCTCCTCATCTAACTAGGTAAGTGGGGCATCTGTGTGTTGCATAATGGGATCCCCAATGACAAATGTGATGGGTAATATATGCTTGCCTTGTGTTTTTTGCCCTTGGGCAATCATTGGGTGTAGACTTTTTTTTGGTGAGTGTTTTGGTGATTGCTGTAGACCGGTGTTGCCATTAGGCAGCTTTGGAGGTCTTTGAGATTTGGGAAGGTTTGTTTTAAGTACCTCAGCATAAGACAATCTGTGTGCATGGTAAGAGGTATGTATGAGGGTACTAGTGTTAACAACCTTGTTTATGTGTAAAATTTTTGCCTGCAAGGACATTCTGTTTTTACATCTCTTGCATACCATGCCATTTTCTTTAATGATTAACTGATTATCTGAGAATATCAGACAATTGCCACATTGCCTTAGTATGCCCAAATCTACCAAGCCGGCCAGGCATGACATTAGGAAACTGCATATCCTTTTTGTGTTGTCCAATCCTGTAACAGGGTGAGCTGTTTAGGAGTATGGAATGGGTTTTAACAGGGTCTCCTAAGGTCGTTTCTGGGTTTAAGGGCCAGATATTAGCAAAAACAAATAAATAAATAAAAATGAAAAAATAAAAAAGGCAAGATGTCATATAGTGCTAGGATATGATAGTGCTATTCTATACAGAAACTAGTTTCTGGGGTTAAGATGTTGTATAGTGTTGGATATTGCAGTGCTATTGGATGCACAACCTAGCTGCTCCAAGCTAAATTTCATGCAATGCCATGCTGTCTAACAGGTTTTAGACCTAATCCTAACTTTACAGGGAAATTTTACTGTTTAGAGATTTGCTGCTATATAGGGCTCTGCTAACTGCCACTGCATATTGGGTAGCACCACACAATCTTGCCCGATTTATAGCAGAGAAAAAAGCTTGAAAAGTGACTGCTATATCTTCCAGCCAATAAATGACCACATTTTGAGCTCTCTGAAGTGCTTCCCAAATCAGAATCAGAGAGTCCAGGTAAGTACCTTCTGCCACAAAATGGATGATCCTGGAATTTCTTAATGCAAAAGCACAGAAAAAGTAGCTCCCAAGTACAGCTTAAACAAGAAACCACCACCAAACCACTAAGTCCCTGTCTATTTCACCCTTCTGCAAGGTGATCCGGAGGCAAGCAGAACTAGAAAAAGCTAACAAACAGAGAAATGATTTTTTGCCAAAAAATTAAATAAATGATTTAAAGAATGCTCAAAAATAGGATCTATCACTGTACAAAGCAAACACAAGTGCAGTAAATCAAAATACTCTTATCTTAGCGTGGGTGGCTATGGATGGGGTTGTTTAAGTGAGCACAGGGCCTTACAAACTCTCCTGATTTACAGCAGAGAAAAAAAGCTTGAAAACTGTCTCTTATACCCTCTAGCCAATAAATGATCACACTTGGAGCTCCCCTGGAGTGGTTTCCAACTCAGAGGGACAGGTTAGATATCTTCTGTTACAAGATTAATGATCCTGGAATTTCTTAATGTAAAACCACAGCAAAAGTAGCTCAGCATCTTTGCAAATGCTAATAGTCTTACTTACCTAAATGGAGTGATGGGTTATAGAATTGCCAAAAACTGGACTATGAAGAAGAGGTGGTTAATGATTCATTGTTTAGGGAAGAGATCTAAAGTCATAAGCAGAAACCTAGCTTTATCCTGTAGCCCTGGTTTTGATTCTCTCAGAGACTCAACAAGTCACTTTACATGACAGAGTTCCCAGGATGCCCTTAAAAGTGTGCCATTGTACCTAGTCAGTTTATCTAATTAGCAATTAAAAATAGTAATAAAATCTGTATTGTTTACCTTCTGTTTCATGTTACAGTTTTCAGGGATACCGTGAAGCATGTAGTCTAACTAGGAAAAGTTTTTTTTAGAAAAGCAAACCATACCTGCTTTGTTTTATTTTGCTGTTTGGAAACCTATTAAAGTTCTCAGTTTACTAATGCTTCAGCAGCTATCAATTACAGGTTTTTAGTGAGAAATCCCTTACCTGGCAGCTTTTGTCAGCCTGCCTTTCCTTTCTCACATTTGGACAAACGTTACATAAATGTAATTGGAAATTATTGATATCAAAGAATTATTCATAGCTATAGCTAATAAGCTGCTGCTCATTGCACTGTTGTATACAACATCCTCCTTCTTTTAGTTGGCAAGATCCCAAATAATGATTTCCAGGTATTCTACAATACTATATCTTGTATTAAGTGCTTTAAGTATTGTTTTGTCCTGGCTTAATGAAAGGCTTGATATGGGAAGTAAAGAGTATAGCTGTTGCATGGATACAGTGGTGATATTTAGGGATGCAGGGAGCTTACAGGATGTCCAAGAAGAGCAGAGTATTATTTGACAGGTGAGCATTAGCTAGGGAACAGATTTGTAGGATCTGAGATAGCCAACCAGGAATTAGAGGTCTGTAAGGTATCTAAGGTCAATGTGAAGCAAAACATCATAAACCCAGTGAAATATAACATTATAGAACTAGCTTATTTAAGTGCAGCTTCTCCATGTATTTTTATCAAGTTCTTTGCATCAGTACAGATTTCCACAAATGTACAGTAAGCCAAGCACCATACCATAGATGAGGTATGCAGGAATGCCGTCTACTTTGATTTTCATTTGACTTATTTATTTGTTTATTCTTTCATGGATATGTGCAGAATCACCTTTTCCAGCTACTTTATGTAATCATACATGTTTGGTATTATTTAGGGACTTCAACTCTCAGTGATTTGCCAGAAAACCACAAATTGCATGAGGAAGAAGCTAAAATATGAGGCAGAAATCTGGATATTCGCAGAAATCTGTACAGTTGAGAGGTATGGAGAATGGATACAATGCCCTTTTTCAGTAGACTCCCAGGTGAAAAGCTTCAAGAAATAATAGATATACAATATAATATCATTTAAACAAGGTCTATAGTGATATGTGAAAAAGTACTGAAATTCATTAAAATTCTATAAACAGGAAACATCATAAAAAGAAGTGCACTAATTTCTAAGTAGTGACACTGGTGCATATTACAGAACATTACTGAAACAGGAAATTATCAGTATAAATGTAATAACATCACTTAAGGGCCAAATGTGTTAAAGACTCAAATGTGAAACCTCACTCATAACTTTGGTAGCAGTGTTTTTATGTAAACCTTCTATCAGACATTTCTTTAAACTACTTCAGAAATGCAGCGGTTTTTACTTTTTAGCTTATGAAAAATTAAGTTTTTCCAAAATATGCAAATACAGGGAAAATGGACGATTATTACAGATCAAGATTCACCTGAACAAACATTCTTGAAATTTAGTGCTGCCATGTATGATAGTTTTTGCTAAAATTTAATAGAAAAAACGTGTTGTAGTCAAAAGAGTATAGACTGCAGTGTCTGACAGTCTGTATGTGATAATAGTCATAATATGCCTGAAATTGGCAAAGTGTTCAGAGAACTTAATATCTGGCATAAAAGAAGTTAAATGAAATAAGATGCCACAAATTAATTTCCCTGAGGATACAGTTCTTTATACATAGTCTACCTTATTCCACAGTAAGTAGATACCATGGTGTCTTACTGTAGGTAAGATTGCAATTTATAAAACATCTTCATTCGGATCACAGCTGTTTTTGTTATTGGAAAAGGGAGACACAGAGCTTTTATTCCAGCTGGTGCAGGAAAAAAGAGCTTGTAAAGAATGTAAACGTCATAAAGGTGCTATCTGACTGAGGAAATGTAGACGGATGCAGTTTTTAGCCACTAGCAAATCTATTATATATGAATCAATGAATTTTCAAAACAAAGTGATTGAGCTCCAGTCAATGAATACTAAAGGAATATCTGCCCTATACAGCCTTATGGAACTTGCACTACACAGAGGCATGACTTTGACCTCCAGCTTCCATCCATGAATAGCACACAGAGGATAGGTTAATGGGAACAGAATGGCTGTTAGCTTTGCATTCTATTCAATTTACCTGCTGGATTAAAATGAGGAGAGCTGAGGAGCACTAAGAAAGGTCAGAGCTGTTCTAAATAACATGATGGCACAAGCCTAGAATGGAAGAGAACTTTATAGGTTATTATTCATTGACTAGAAACGTAAGAAACTTGGATCATCAACTGTGGAGACAAGAGTATTACAAGTGTATCTTACTGAATTTAATCAGAAAAAGTGATAACAGGAGACTTGACTCCCCAGCATTATTTCACTTCTTATATATTTTTATTTCAAATTCATATAACATATATTATGTACAGATGCTTTTTATCACTATAGTTACTGCAACATGGTGTGTAATTTCTGTTCTGTTTTTGGATTTTTAATACTTCAATTAATTTAGTTACATGTTTTGCAGTTTAATGTTTCATGACATTGTAATTCAGGCTGATGTGTATTTGGGTACATGTTATGGATTTGTGATTTGGGCAACCTTCACTCACTAAGATAAAATTGAAGTGGTGGTCTGCATGGGAGGTTAGGCATCTGGAAGAATTCACCCACAATCAAACCAAATTACCACATTAATAATTCTAATGCTGATGGATGAATTCCAGTTTAAGCTCATATCAGGTTATGTAGTCTGCCACCCAAATAGAGGTCACACTAAGGATGGGACTGAAATGTTACCTGTACAAATACAGTGCAACTGTAGAAAAAATGAATAAGAAGTAGTACTCAGATTCATGTTTTAATACCTAGTCAAAACTAACAGAGCCAAAGACTTCATTTTAGGGTCACACATGAATAAGTTTATACTGGTAACCACTCTAGGAGAACATTAGGAGCCCAGCCATTGTAACTACTTACACCTCCTCTCCATTAGGAACTGTGGGGCCAGAGCTGCCATACCCGAGTTGAATTTGAGGATACCCAACCATTTCTCTAAATTAAATTTAAAGAATGTGAGGGGAACTACTTTGCCTGACATGGAGGAAGAGTTTATTCCAAACGTTAAGTATTCTTTGGGAGAGGGGTCGATCCCACCAACAAATTGTGTTGATGTTTAGGTGTGGGTTTAAGTTCTTAGAATGGGTATTTGTAGTGTTTGAAGTTTTATGATCATGCAAGATCTCAAGCAAGACAAAGTCCTCTGTAGCCTTGAGGATTTTGCAGAAATCACTACTGTATTTCTCAGTAAATAAGACCTAACCAGAGAATAAGGCCTAGCATGATTTTCCAGGATGGTCATGATATAAGCCCTACCCCAAAAATAAGTCCCAGTTAAGTGTCAACAACACACGACAGACGTGTTGAATTATAAAATAATAATATTATTGACATCTGTTGACTGAGGTTATTGTACTCATTTTTGGACCATTTGGACACCCAACTTCTTCTTTTTGCAGAAAGTCATAAGATTCTTTCCCCGGGAGTCCTCCACGATTCTTACTGTAACCCTAATCCTCACTCACACTTGATGATTGAGATCCTTGGCCCACAAACACTGGCAAGTGTACTTTGATTGGTCAAAGTACAGACAAAGCACGTAGAAAGTGCGCACTTGATAACGAATGGGTGTGGTTGTGTCTTCTTAACCGTCACCATTTTGTGTTGCCACCATTTTGTGTTGCCACTCTTGTCTCAAAATTCTTCAATTAACCAGCCCCCAGACAAAAAAGAAAGAGCTATTCCATTGAGTACAGGAAAGGAATCATGGAGGACTCCAGGGAAAAGAATCTGATGGCTTTCTGCAAAGAGAAGAAATTGGATCTCTGAAAGGTCCAAAAATGGTGAGCAGCATACGATAATCTCAGTCAACAGGCCAACGAGGGAAATTGCTAAGAAGTGCAAGTATGGATCAGGTCAGCAACCATTATTTCCTGAGCTGGAAAACATCATCTGTGAATGGATTGCTAACAGAAGAGCAAAGACTTTGGTTGTACGCAGGGCTGATATTCAAGCATTTGCCCTTGCAATGGCACCACAGTTAGAAATATGCCCAAAAGAATTCAAAGCATCACAACATTGGCTGGATGGTTTCCTTTAGTGATATTTACTGTCTCTAAGAAGATCAATAACACTGTTCAAGCTGGAAGATACTGAAGTTATTAAAAGTGCACTTGCATTTAAGTCCTTTGTCGATGGCATCGACTTTTCTAAATACCAACTCTCCAACATGATTGCTATGGATGAAACTGCAGTGTTTATGGGCCAAGGATTTCAAACAACAATTGATCAGAGGGGTGCCTCGTCAATCTACACTCCCTCCACTGGTTACGAAAGTGCACTTGTTACCTGTATTTTGGCAATTCATCTAGATGGAAAGAAAACCCCACCTCTAATCATTAGTAAGGGCAAGAAGGATAAGACTGAATGTGTTTCAGGCATTTACATTCTTGAAACCGAAAAAGCCTAGTACACACAAGCCGCTATAAGCAAGTGGGTCGATGTAATGCTGCCACTTGTTTTGCGAGGTGGCGGGAAAGAGGTCTGCTAGTCTGGGTTTCAGCCAGCACTCACCGTGCTAAAGACACGAAGAAATTGCTTGCACAGAGAAGAATAGATCAAATAATGATTGCCACAGTAATGACTGCCTATCCCCAGACTCTTGATATTGCAATAAACAAGCCATTCAGGGATCATTTGCACATGGAATTCAATGACTACATGAAGCCGAGGTGGTACAGTGGTAGCGTTGTTGCCTCACAGCAAGAGGTTCTCCTGTTCGATTCTCGGCTGGAGTGCCTTCTGTGTGGAATCTGCATGTCCTCCACATGGTCGAGTGGCCTCCAAAAGACATGCGTGAATGGGTGTGCCTTCGCTGAAGGTTGGGCATCAGGCTGGCAACTCAGCAGTATAAAAAAATCTACAGCCAATCATTAGCGGACCGGAGTTCCGCTGTGGTGACCCCTAACCGGGAAAAGCCGAAAAGACAAACAAAAAAAAAATTGAAAATAGAATGGAGAGAAATCAGCATGGAAACTTTGTGAAGCCTAGCCTGCAAAAGGTCGTGACTTGGGTTAAGAATTCATGGGATAAAATCACTGACAGCTGTGTTGCCAATACACTACGAGCAGGCTACATGGACAAGCAGTGCTCATTTAAGGAGAGCTCTGTTACTAGGCATGACAGATTGGGGCCAATGGTTCTACAGGAAATGGAGTCGCAAGAAATTCAGGCCAGAATTCGGGATTTGGATACTTATGACAATGTTCCAGAAGAAGATGATATGACTGTATTTGAATAACTTTTCTGTTATTGGGGCAATAGAATGGATTGCTTCTGCTTTGGAGACATTTCTTTTGGAGTCTTTTTTGTAGGTTGGTTCTTTTGTATAAGATTGATTATTCCAATATAAACAGGAATTTGATTTATTACACATCACATTTGGCTTCAACATACATACAATCTATTGTCATGGATCTTAATAATATGGTACATGGATTATGCGCAGATAAAGGTGACATTCATGTTTTTGGGATTGATTCAAGCAAGGGATCTGCTGCTAGTGGAACATCTGATCCAGTTGACGATTGTAGTATGTTATTTACTCAATTTGGCAACAAAAATCAAAACATTACGTTCCAACATCTGGCACTCCAGATTATTTAAGGCATATAAACATCAGAACATTGCCCCGAGGGGTCTTAGAACTAAATTGCAACCTTTGGTTGTCAACCAGATGATTTATTGATCAAGGAGTGGAATGTTGCACAACAAGATTCGGCCATGATGTTTGTCAACATTCTGTCTTCATATTATGACCATTCAAGCCAATATTTGTGATGTGCAAAAAATGTGTGAAGAATTAAAGTTGTATGAAAACCAGCCGAGCTTTCATGAATCACTTAGTAAATTATCCAAAGAACTCTCAACCTCTGAAAAGACTCTTAAAGAAAAGAAATTAAAAAAATTTTCCAGAGATATGGAAGACTATAAAAGGGTTAAACCCTTTGAGTTATACAAAGTGGTACGATTTGCAGAGGGCACCAAAAATTTTACACACACACGCAAAAAGCGGCCTAGATCCATACTGAAAAGAGGGACATCACCCAACAGGAGTTCGGGTGAAGAATCATCCACTACTGATACTGAATCCGCCAATATGTCGGATTCTCCCACTCCCAAAAAGGGTACGCAATACTAATCACCCTTAGGCATAGACACAGGGGGGGACACAAGCATAAGAATGTTAGAAGAACTGTTTCTGTCAATTGTCAAATGAATGTAGACTGTCTGAATGTACATAACATTTCTGATTATGTACTAACACCCATGGAAGAGCTTTTATTAAATAAAGGTCTAGGTTTTATTCCTGGTTCCTTTGTTGATGAAAGCACATTTGCATCAGATGTTATAGATTTTTGTAGAGGATTGAATTTAAAAATCTTTTTTGACCAATAGGAATCTACTCAAAGATCCACTGAATTTAGGTTTTTACCATCCAAGTTTTGTCCTCCAATGGACAAACATGTAGCCATATTTCAGAATGCTGTTCTCAAAGATCTACACCACCAGTTGGGCATGGGGAACATTATCAGAAATAATTTAAATGTTCAGGAACAACAGACTCTCATAAATTTCAAAAATAATACTGACATTACCATTCTTCCTGCGGACAAGGGTGGGGCCATTGTGGTTATGAATTCCAGTTATTACTGGGCTGAAGGAATAAGACAAGTGTCTAATACTCAGCATTATGTACATATGCCGATAGACCCCACCCTCAGATTCAAAAAAGAAATAGATGATTTCTTACAACTTGCTGTTGAAGAAGGTATTATCAGTATGAAAACGAAACTTCACCTTACTGTTCAAGACCCAGCCAAACAATATTTGTACCTGCTGCCAAAAATTCATAAGTCTCATTCTTCACCTCCAGGCAGACCAATTGTTTCAGGCATTGGATCACTGACGGAACCCCTATCAGTTTTCTTGACCCAATATTTGAAGCCCTTGTTGCCACATGTACGGGCCAGACTGCAGGACGCTACGCAGTTCCTCCAGATTGTCTCTGAATCACAACTTGAAGCTAATTGGATCATGTGTACGTTAGATGTTACATCATTGTATACTAGTATATCACACTGGGCAGATCTAATGGCACTGGAATATTGGCTGCATAAGGCCAATCTTTATAGTCCAGGATTTAACACGTTACTTATTTGTATGGCGGAACACGTTCTAACTAAGAACGTGTTCTATTTCCATAACCAATGTTACTGGCAAATTCAGGGCACGGCGATGGGTGCCTCTTTTGCACCGATTTATGCAGATCTCTTTATGGGATATGTGGAAGATCAGATTATATACACTGAAATACATAATCTCTATTTGCCAGAAATGGATATTTGGAGACGGTACATGGACGATTGCTGGTTAGTTTGGAAAGGGGGAACTGAGTATCTTATGGAATTTGTTGAATATTTGAACAGCAATAAATGGGGTGTTAGATTTACAGTTAATTATGACGCATATCAGATTGACTTTTTGTATGTCCACATTAGCAGGGAAGTGGACAACACTCTTCGCTCCACCGTGCATAGAAAATATCCACAATACAACAGTCTTCTACATGCTTCTAGTCTTCATCCTAAACACATTATTAAAAACATTCCTAAATCACAATTCATCAGGATCAAGAGAATATGTTCATCCAATTTGGATCTTCAGCAATGTCAGAATGATCTCTCAAACAGATTCATACAGTGAGGTTATAATAAAATAGATGTACAATCTGCAGTTAGTATGACTAGCAATTTATCCAGGGACAGTCTGTTGGGTTATAAACATAAGATTGCTCACTCTTCGGTCCAGCCTCTTAGACTAGTAACAACATTTGGAAGAAATACTTATCAACTACAGGACATAATCAGTAACCATTGGAATATTTTGCGAACTAATACACACTTAGCCAAGTGGTTAGATGATAGATGTCTTTACTCCTACCATAAAGGTAAAACTCTGAGATCACAATTCTCACATTTTAAAAGAATCACACCTCAGGATGTTTCCATGACTCAGACTACTCTATTAGGAGATAAATTAATTGGCTGTCACCCTTGTGGTCATTGTTCTTTCTGTAAATATATATTCACAACCAAGGAATTCACCAGTAAGAATACAGGCAAGATATTTAACATCAATCATTTTGCCAATTGTAGCACGGACTGGGTGATTTATTTAGCCACATGCACATGCCGGGCTTTCTATATTGGGCAAACATCTAGACAGTTCCGTATTCGTATATCGGAGCACCTAGGAGATATAAGAAATGCAAGATCTACCAGTGCTCTATATAAACATACTCTTGTACACAAAACGGCTCATTTTTTCCTTTATCTGCATTGACAAGATTGTTGGCAATCGAGCTTTTAAAACAGGATGGCACAAACTGTTAGATAGTAAGGAAACAAAATGGATAGTCAAATTAGGTGGTTTGTTTCCGCCAGGTCTCAATGATAAATTATGATGAACTATCTATTACCATTAAGTTTAATATTATAATATACATATTTTTGCTACTTTTGACATATACATCACATGTCCAATATGTTTATTATTATTTGAAAATAATATGTTTTTTACATTCTACTTTTTGTATATACGTCAGTGTGAAATTGTGATGGTCTATGGTTTTTTCTAAACTTTTTTCCATTGTCTCATTAGATCTTTTCACTTTTTTGGTCATGATTTATTATTTTTTTAAGATTTATATAAACAGGAAATTATGTCATATCATTTAATTTACATTTTCTATAAATAGAGTCTGTTGAAGTATCATGACCATACCACTGAAGAAAGCAAATTGCTGAAACCGGTCTGGTTCACAATAAATGATTATTCTGCTACACCTACTCGGGGGTGCTGGATTATTTCTTTCTGCATGACTGTATTTGAATAACTTTTCTGTTATTGGGGCAATAGAATGGATTGCTTCTGCTTTCAGCTTCCAGCAAGCTTTTGTCAGTTTTTTGACTTTATTGTATTAAGGTAATGTTTCATTATATAAACCAGAAATGGCAAAGAAGACTGTAATCCAGAGAATGTTGGCAGAAGATAAGAACTCAGTAAATATGCACCAAAAAAGTCAAAATAGCGTGCAAAAATATTTAATCACCGCTTTCATCTCACGACTTCATCAGAATACAAGTAAATTAAAACACACTGACTTCTTAAATACAGACTTAATTAATCAATTAAGGCAAGATGATTAAAATTTAAAGGCATACTTTTCAGTTTCCAAAGAAACTTAATAAATCATATTCTTTTTTAATACATAATTCACGGTATTTTAAAAAACATTTAACATTTACTGTCTCATTTAAACCCGGACTCTTGTCAGAACATAATCTAACCTGCCACAATGTCTCTCTTCGTTCTACATAATTTTTGAAGTCCCCTGCCCTCTTATCTGGTTTACAAACTTCCAAAACTGAAAACACAAATTTTTTAAAAAATAAGCAATCAACTGAATGCTTGTATAAAGCATTGTTCTCATCCTTGCATTTTATGCTGTAGATGTGTTCCTTAATACGAGTGGCCAAACTGCGTGTAGTCATTCCAATGTAGAATGCTGGGCAAGAAGTACACATCCCAATATAAACTACCCCACTAGTATTACAGTTAACAAAACCGGGAACTGTGATGGTCCTGTCACTGTTGACTACTGAAATGTATGGTCCTACTGATATATAGCGACAAGTTCTACACCCTTGACAGCAGAACATACCTTTCTTAACTGTAATGTTGTTGTCTAAAAACAAATCATTACACTCTAGTATTTTTTTAATATTATTAGTGTTCCTAAAAACGATTTGTGGTTTATAGCCTACTATTTTTATAATGTCAATACTACCGTGAATCACTCTCAAATTAGTGTTAAGTACAGATGTAATGCTGCTCATGTCACCACTCATATCAAAGGAGCAAACAACCTTAGAATTAAATCTCCCTTCTTTGAGGTGACTATTTTGAACAAAGTTAGTACTCTGTGAGTCATTAAGAATAGCTGGATAATTAGTGTGACATTTACTAAAAATATCAATACCATCTTTAAACAAAATACCCTTATTATAACCCCTATCTAAAAACATGGATGTTATAAAATGAAATTCATTAACCAAATCATTAGTCCTACTAGTCATCCGGCAAGCTCGAATAAACTGACCCCTTGGAATATTATTAATCAAGTGTCTAGGATGACAACTTTTATGATGTAGATATCCATTAGTAAAAGTGTGTTTTCTATATATCTTACTATGAAATCTATTTTCTTGTACATCCCACCATAAACAAACATCTAAAAAATTCACCAACAGTCCACTGTCACCTTTGGTGAATTTCAAAAATTCAGAAGACCTATTAATGTCATTTAGAAACATATCAATAGTTGTGTCATCACCTTCTATAATAAAGATCAAATCATCGATGAATCTACTATAAAAGGTGATGTTAACTTTTTCACTTAACAAAGTTAAAATTTCAGTTTCCCACCATGCCATCACTGTATTAGCAAAGGCTGGGGCAGCAGAAGACCCCATAGCTATACCCCTCTTTTGTTTATAATATTTATCATTAAACATAAAAAAATTATTCTCAAGTATGACTTCTAGAAATTCACATATAGTGGAAATGACATGGTTGGGAAATAATTTATTTTTAGTCAAATACCAACGTACTGCTTCTATACCATCATCATGCGGTATACATGTATACAGTGATACTACATCAAGTGTGAAAATAATGTGCTTAGCTGGATCAAAGACTTTGCTGTTGGAAAACACTTAAAATTTCTCTAAAAAATGCCATGAATCTCTTGTGAAAGAAGAATTATTGTTCAATAATGGCCCCAAAATAGCATCAATAACCAAGGAAATACCTTCGGTTACAGAATGCGGTAACGACACTATAGGTCTAAAAGGCGGTTTTTTTGGGTCTTTATGCAATTTTGGAATACCAAAAATAACCCCAATTTTTGGGTCTTCTATTACACAAAAATTGTACAAATCAATACTAATGTGACCTGACATCAATAAGTCATACAATAATGAGTTAATGAAACTAAATTGTTTGCGAATCTCATATAAACATGTTAATTGATATTCTTCCTCATTATTCAAAATATTTAACATATTAGTCTGATAAATTGATTGCTCCATAATTACAATGTTAGAGCCTTTATCACTTTTCATGAATCTATATGTGTTTCTCAAAGATTTAAGATTTTTTAAGGCCTTTCTTTCATCAACATTCAAGTTGTCTTTACCACGCCTTTTATTTTTTAGTATTCTATTTAAATCTTCCATACATAAATCTTCAAACACTCTAATAGTGTGATGTAGTCTAGGTGTATAAGTTGAGGGTTTAATCAAAATTTTATCAGAATTCGGTATCTCATGCATTAAATATGTTAAATTCAAAATTCTGGTGAACTTTTTTAAATCAATAACAGTTTTACTATAATTAGCTTTGCTATAAGGAACAAAAGTAAAACCATACTTCAAAACAGTCAATTCAACATCAGTAAATACATGTCCTGTTAAATTGATAACATTAAAACAATTTATTTGTTCAGTCAGGCCTCGTCCCCCGACGAATTCGACTCCAAAAAAGTGCGACTACGGGTCAATACAGTCAGTCTATTTCCATTGCTCACTTGATTCTTCTTAGTAGTCAGAGAGTCACTGATATTTTTATTCTTAGTGCTACTGTCTTTTAATGTCTTTGATGGAGACTGTCTATTAGTTAAGACATTTTGCTGTTCAATGTTAATACTAACAGCTTTGCTACCAGATGCACAAGTAGCACTATCAGTCGGCACATTTGAAATAGCACCAGTGTCACAAAAAACATTAGTGTTCTCTTTAGCATTTGAAGTAAAACTTTTACTTCGTACATTTGAAGCAACAACAATGTCACTAAAAGAACGCCGGTCGGAGTTGTCGGCCATAGGTGGAAATTGCCCGTTTGTCTTGGTACTACGAATATTAAGGGCAAAATTATTATAAGCTGTCTTGTTGTTATAGGAAGCAATGTCGCGTCTCAATTTTGAATGCTTCCGACTAGTGACCTCAGAAGCATGTGTATTTACTTCATTAGAAAAAGCTTTAAAAAGTGAATTAAAGCTGTCGCTAGAAATTCTAGATTTTATATAAGCTTCAACATTGTTGATTTCAGCTCGTAATAAATTCATTTTTTCAATATTGTTGTCAATGAGTAATTTTAAAAACTTTAAACCAGCCTCATTGAAAAACGATACCAATATACTAAACATAGGATTACCCAGGCCAACCCCATTAGGGCATTTGAAAAATCTTAAGCCTTTCGGAACTATGCCGAGGTCAATGCACCTATTAAAATAGCAATTCTCAAGATGCAAAGATTTATACCTTTTCAGCAACCTCAGAAGTTGTTCACGTTGAGCTGAAATAGTTTCATTATTATTGTCCTCATGATAACATCCAGACACGTTGAACGGATTGTCATTTTTGTTCAGTAACTCATCGTAACAAACACTGGCAGTCCCACGGATAGGATACGGCAAACGCTTGTTCTTTGCTCCTTGTCCGTTAACATCCGGCGCTGGACTTCCGAGATCTATTACTGTGTCACACTCATGAAACGAAGTAGTCGGACTGGAAGTCTGTAAACCACCATTCGGCTTATCGGCTTTAGCTAATAGTATTTTCAACGATGTTTGGATATCAACCAATGTGGCAAGTAAGATATTATTAGCATTGTCGACCCCCGCCGAGGGTGTAGCATGAATAGATAAATTTAACAAGGACTCATCTGCAACCTTCGCCATACCAAATGCCAGAAAAACCAACAAATAAACCAGAAATGGCAAAGAAGACTGCAATCCAGAGAATGTTGGCAGAAGATAAGAACTCAGTAAATATGCACCAAAAAAGTCAAAATAGCGTACAAAAATATTTAATCACCACTTTCATCTCACGACTTCATCAGAATACAAGTAAATTAAAACACACTGACTTCTTAAATACAGACTTAATTAATCAATTAAGGCAAGATGATTAAAATTTAAAGGCATACTTTTCAGTTTCCAAAGAAACTTAATAAATCATATTCTTTTTTAATACATAATTCACGGTATTTTAAAAAACATTTAACATTTACTGTCTCATTTAAACCCGGACTCTTGTCAGAACATAATCTAACCTGCCACAATGTCTCTCTTCGTTCTACATAATTTTTGAAGTCCCCTGCCCTCTTATCTGGTTTACAAACTTCCAAAACTGAAAACACAAATTTTTTTTTTTTTAAAAATAAGCAATCAACTGAATGCTTGTATAAAGCATTGTTCTCATCCTTGCATTTTATGCTGTAGATGTGTTCCTTAATACGAGTGGCCAAACTGCGTGTAGTCATTCCAATGTAGAATGCTGGGCAAGAAGTACACATCCCAATATAAACTACCCCACTAGTATTACAGTTAACAAAACCGGGAACTGTGATGGTCCTGTCACTGTTGACTACTGAAATGTATGGTCCTACTGATATATAGCGACAAGTTCTACACCCTTGACAGCAGAACATACCTTTCTTAACTGTAATGTTGTTGTCTAAAAACAAATCATTACACTCTAGTATTTTTTTAATATTATTAGTGTTCCTAAAAACGATTTGTGGTTTATAGCCTACTATTTTTATAATGTCAATATTACCTTGAATCACTAGTTCCCAGATTTCATTTTTATGAGTTTCCATCATTCTTCTCTTATGATTTGGTTAAGGAATAAAGAAAGCATCACCACTTAAAAAGTGGCAGTTATTTATCTGTTTTATTCCCCTCCTCCAATACACATGTATTGAGATTTTTCTGCACTTTCTGTTAAGCATGAAAATTGCACTGTGAAAGCCAGGGTGTAGATATTCTGAAGTTGAAATGTTTGTTGCGCTGTTTATGTAGAATTCTCACACAACTGTTAACGCGTTACCTAGAACTGTTGCCCAATAACGGAAAACTACCAAATAAATGTCAATTTGTGTACATGAATAAATGTCGATTTTTGTATATGAATAAATGTTGATTTTTGTACATGAATAAATGAATAAATGTAGATTGTTGTATGGGCAGGGTAAATAAGGCATCCCCTGATAATAAGCCCTAATGCATATTTCAGCGGGGGAAAAGTATAAGACCCCATCTTATTTTGGGGGAAATACAGTATGTAGGAAGCTGTAAGAGACAGCATATGGTGCTAGAGGACCTATGTGCTCTGTATAGCTTCAAGAGCTCATATCCAAGATTTTTTGTTGATGAAAATTTGTGTTTTTTGAGATGGACCATGTAATTGGGAGGATACATGCCAATAAGGTATTAAATGCTAACACAGACCTGTAATGGGGAAGAAGATTGGGACTATTTCCTTAGACCTGACAGATATAACTTTAGTAATTATTTGAACTAGACAGAAAGATTTTGTAATGATAGTTAATACATGGTGGTGAAAGGAGAATTCATTGCCAGAACTGTAGGTAGGTCATCTGGCACCTTCTGCAGTTCTATAAATTTCTACCCCCAATGACTTTGCATTGAGAAACAAACAACAAACAAATAATAATAACAATAATAATATCTTCTCAATATTTTGCTTCAGCCCTTCAGCCATGACCACAAATGCAGTATCAGCATTCATTTAAGCTTTGACATCTGTCAGTTGTGCCTCCTGACACCTTGTGTCTGGACAGCCACCTTCTTTACTCCATCATAGTTATAGCTCTTTTTATTGCCCTTGATTGTACCCAGGTCTTAAATGACAGTATGGAGTTTGACAGGGGTGCCATTTATGTGGCAGGTGCAGTTTTCTTTCTAAAAGAGTGCAGTAATGCAATGTTTACATTAAGCCTTACCTTATGGCCTTAACACTATGAATTTGTACAGGTAATGTCTTGAAGGATATGGGTGTCATTGGTAGTGTTGATGGCAGTCCCAAGTTTGCAGTCATTAGCATACTTATCAACTGAAAATCCTTAAAAGCAGCGTTAGAGGATACCACTGGTGATGTTTTTTGAGGAAAGTGTGCCACCAGCCATGACTGAGTGGATTCTGTATGTTAGTTTTGGTGCCCAGCAAGTTATGAAAGAGTTTATATTTAGCTGGTCAGTTTATCAATAATGCCAAAATGTGAGATAATGTTGGATCCTTAGCTAGATCTAGGTAGGCAGTGTGTACTAGCTGGCCTTTGTGCAATGCCTGTCTGATTCTTCTGGAAAAGTCAGCCTGGTTAAGTATGTAGGCTCTAGCCTTCACAAAGCCAAACTGGTTTGGGTTGAGGGACTACAAGCTGCTGATAGCCTTATACATTCCATTACTTTACAAAGGAGGCTGGAAAGGCCAATTGGACTATAGTTCGCAGGGTCAGTGGTTGGGCCTGTCTTGTGAAGAGCACCATGACAGCTATTCTCCAAGCTTCAGGTACATAACCAATGGAGATGCTGAGGTTAAATAGGTTTATAAGGGTGTGTATGAGGCAGTGTTTCATGCTAACAAGGAAACAGCCTGCTGGGTTCATAGCGCTAATGATTTTGTTTTTTTTTGCCTGATAGGTTCGTAGAGCTAGTGATTTTTTTTTGAGAATGTTTTTAGTACTTGTTCTGAGGTAATCACAGGGAGAGGTTCTGATTGGATGTTGCAGGGGAAATCATGGAGGGGCAGAAGGAAAACATTTGAGCTAAGTATGCTTGCAATATCCTTGGGGTCTCTATGTGTGGAACCATTTAATGTCACTTCAGTGTAGTACTGGCTATTGTTTCTGAAGTCCCTAATATAGCTAAAGAAGGCTTTATAGTTATTTTTGGATATGGTAGCAATGCTTAATTCATACTTACCTTTACAGGACATGACCTTTTACTTTAGGTCTTTATTTACCCTCTTAATGTTACTTTCAAAGAGAGGATATTTCAGTTTTTTTTTACCTAAGGCTAGACATTTTTTTTCCTGTCTTGTTGTAGAGATTATCTACACTGTGTATTCCACCAAAATAGTTTGCTTTCAAATTTGGCATTGCCTTTGTGATGAATGGGGACAGAAGCTTCAATGCAGGAGTTTAAATAGGAGTAAACGTCTGTGGTATAAGTGACCATTTTAGCTGCGGCGTCCTTGTGGTGTGGGGACTTTTTATTTCTCCTTATGTTGGGATCTAGTAGGATGTTAAATACTGCTATTATAAGCTAAGAATGTTGTTGGAATAACAAGGTTTTTCATTAACATGCATTTCCTGAGGATGTGATGTCTGAAACTCAAACATTTGTCATTTTTTAAATCGGCCTCGGTTTCAACAAGATGAAGAAAGATGTATTTATATGTATTATAGTGGGTAATATTTAGGATGATGAATGTTTTATGTGTGATTATCTGACATTATTAGATGTAAATTGTAGGAATAGTCATTGCTCATGAATTATTCATGAACTCTGGATGTTGATTGGTTCAGTAATTAACTTTGTATTATAAATTTGCTGTCAGTTGGGGCATGCTCTGTCTTGATAAAGTCTCCAAATGGTTGGAGATGAAAGCGCTTGATTCACTGGATGTATCTGATTTATTTTTATGTTTATTTGTTAAATTAAAGTTTTTTTCTGTAAGCACTTCTTAGTTGCTTATTTGAATTTTTTTATCTTTCTTCATCTTGTTGCAACCGAGGCCGATTTTTGGATTGTGGTTTGTTTTTTGACTTTCAAAAGTTTGAAGTTATTTGTCATTTTTTAGCAATTTCAGTCCTCACTGATTTCTCAGAAAACCACAAGTTTTATGTGAAAGAGACTAAAAATATGAGGCAAAAGGCTGGGCATTCTGCAAATTCTAGACGGCTGAGATGGATGCTCTGAAGTAAGTAGAATTTGAGGGCATCTAAAACTGGGATCACATGAAGAATACTATGGCACAGTTATTAGATTTGACCAAGAAGGGGGCAATTATAAGTGTGGTGCATAATGTTGCTATATATATATATATATATATATATATATATATAAAATATCCAAATCTAGCAGGTTTGAACCCTTAGTAGCTGTCGCTCGTCCCTCTATAACATAGATGATAAGCAGGCGGAGTATTTTGTTTAAATGCTTTAATACATAGAAATACATCAGAAAGGATAGCAGCATCATAAAATATAAATGAATTGGTTAACAGACAGACCTCATATACATACATGCTTACATCTCAACAGCTTACTACAAAATAGCAGTCAGTCTCGCAGGTGCTCAGTATTTATACACTTGTGCAAGCCCTTGGATAGCTTCTTAAAGATATATACACACATATTGCTCTACAGTAATAAAGGGGAATAATAGGGTGAGAAAGTTGGTGTTGATGATGTCCAGGGACTATTATGCATTTGTGTTATTTCTAGTGTGTGCGAGCTAATTTATAGATAGATAATTGACATCACTCAGAATGATTGTACTAAATTTGATAGTTTAGAATTTTAATGTGTTGTGGTATGTTCTATAAGCTGCAGGTATCATGAAGGGGTTCTGTAACTGGCCATAACATGGAAGGTGGACTTGTTTGTAGTAATCAGTACAGGAAGGAGTTCTTTCTTGAATAAAAGCAGAAATGCCCCACTGGAGACAAAGACAGCCACAGTAAAATCTGCAAATTAGTGGTATGCATTAAAATCAAGTAGAAAAGTGGTGTTGTCACTATGCTGGAACCACATTTTTGTAATTATACAGATGTCTATATTTCCAAGGGATAAGAAGGCCTCAGCGATAGAGAAAATTGTATTTAGGCTTCCAGCATTAAACAGTGTCAAGTTTATATAGGCTTGATTTAAAGATTGTTGATTGGTAGCAGAAAAAGAGTGACTTTATTTCAAAATGGCATTATGAGGGCAGAAAACATTCTTGAGAGTATGCAACAGTTCCAAGGAGAAAGTTGCACTCCAGCCAATGCAAAGTAAGGTGGATTGTTGACCATCACATGCCAAGCTGGCACACATTTGATGCCCCCCTGGAATGACATTGATTACTGAGGTTGTTGAAATCAAATATTTATTTTTGATACTGTGATATCATTCACAATGATTGTAGAATATTGCTCAAATATAAATGCTAACAGGCTCACAGATAGAGCTCAGCCCTGTCTCTCTTTATATGTTTCATACTGAAATGTCAAAGATCATTCACTGCCACATGTGCAACAAACATGGCATATGTATAGTTGCGGTGAAGGATTCTAAGAGGGGTTGGTACTATCATGAATTCTGTCACCTAAGAGCATTCACACTGTCTTTGCTCAGCTTGCTAAGTGCTGTGTAACATGGCTAACTATTGAGTCAACTATAACAAGGACATCTGCATGTACAACAGATGTTGAATCTGACTGAGGGACTTCTACATACTGCTTTGGTGACCCATGAGTGTGACGGCAATAGCAGTATGTTTGCAGATGAGGTCTGATGTCGATGCTGAGGACTAGACACATTAGTATGACATCTAGGAGCCTTAGAAAGCATTGGGAGGAATTTACTACCACTTACAGTTGTGTAGTGAGCACTGATAACCTGGTAAAATGAGCGATGTAACATGCTTGTCTCCAATTCAAAGCTGCATCTACACCTCTGTCAAGTGGATTCTGTGTCTGGTAACAATACAGACTTGTGAGCATGAGAAGGTATCAACACTGCCTCAATGAGTCTAAAACAAGTAGCTTAGCAACATAAGGAGTACAGGCAGACTGTGGTCCCAAGCTATCTGAAATCCAGAAGGGGGTATGTATAGTATGTTCTAGGTAGTATGCTGGCTATGATACAACAATAGGAGATAATATATTTAGTTTTGAACTATATTAATGGCAGTTGGTATAATGTGACAACGAATTACAGCCAAGACAAAAACAGACTACCACTAACAATACTTTCAGTACTACGTGGCAAGAAAATGGCCCAGCCTCTAGGTAGAGGTGCCACAAAACATAGCAAGTACTGCATGGCATACATGATTCAGGTTAAAAGAATGGGAACCACAAAAAGTTTAGCAATCTGGCGCAACAAAAGCTTAGCAAGTAGAACAAGGGGAACTTGTCTCAGGTTACATGCATATATGCCACAAAATCTTGGCAATTCAGAATAAATACTTAAGTAGTGCTGATGCCACAAAAATACAGATATGGGTGCACAATTGCACGATGGTATTCCAAGTACAGCAATAAGTGAGCTACACAGGGAATGGGAAAAATGCTAAACTGTATAGGTTTGTAAGCTGCTGCTGTAAGTGCAGCTGTTTGAAGGTAGTAAGTGCTCACTAGCTACTATGAAGAACAAGTGTGCACCTGCTGTATATAGCACAGCATGGAGCAGCTCTGCTCAAACAGGAACAAAGCTGTACAATACTGCAGAAAACAGAAAGCAACTTGCAACCAGTTGAAACAAGCCCACAACAAATAAATGCTCAGAACACTGCTTATACCGTTCCTTTCACAAGAGCAAAGTGCAAAACCAAATGTAAAAAAATACCACAACACTAAACTCTAAATCTGCCTATAGTGCAGTAAAATGCTTAAAAAAACTCAGTTTTGTCTAATGTGTGACTTTGAGCACATCTCTTAACCAAAGTGTGCTCCCTGCTCTACCCATACTGTGGACATTTGTGTTCAGTTGGTATACCTGTTTTAAAAAAAAATAAAATAAAAAGGCATTTCCTCTGGGGTCAGACAGATTACAAAGTTATCAAGTCCAGCAAATTCATCAGCTCAGATGTTCAGTGTTTTGCAGCTCTGCTTAAACAAGTGCAAACCTGTGCAGCACAATGAAGTGGAAAACAGAAAAATGGCAGCTTACCAGGTTAATCAAAGAGGTGAATGTGTACAACTTACAAGATATGACAGCAAGCTTAAAATTTATTGTGGGACTTAAGTTTGTTTCCCACAAGCATTCAGTTACTGTATAATTCTCATTTGCCAAACCAAAGCTCGCAGATCAGGTCCAGACCAAGACTTATATATCTGGTTTGCCTTACCTGGTTAACAAAGGTTAATGGAGAAAATAACTAACTTAAACAGGTAAATAAACAAATTAAAAAAAATGAATAAAAAAGTAATTAGTATAAAAGGTTCTTTGCTGTCATAATATTCATTTCAAGGTTCGAAGTGGAAAACAGTTTTAAAAGAAGTTTCAGCTGATATGATAGTGTGTAGTGTTTTAGTTTTGAAAAAGTGAAACGTAACTTTCCAGAAACATAAGTACATTCAGAAAGATAAGAAATGAGCAGAGTGCTGTGGTTTGCCACTGAAAGTAGGCTAAGTAGTCATTTATGTAATATCAAGAGAGAATGTCAAGAAAACGAATGCTGTCTAACTAGCGAAAGAAGACAAACTAGCAAAAGAAAAAGAGAAATGGAAGTTACTTAAAAAGAAATCAGGTCAGATAATAATAAGGAAAATATGTACCAGGAAGAAGGCGGCAAATGTGAGATAAATGAAGCTGACATGGCTGACAAAAAACTGGGAACATACATAAATCTTCTTACAACAGAAGAATCCCAGGGACTGAATGACATGCAACTACTGAAGGTCCTGAAAGAGTTTTGGGATGCTCAGGTGGGCTTCCTGGAAGGTTTGTTGTATTTTATACTGGAATCAAACAAAGGTTTTCTCTAGAACAGAAAAGCACACCTTGCATGAATTTACTACGTGGAGTCATATTAATGGAATCTCATGCAAACTGTGTTAATGTGGTAACTTGTAAGATGACCTGCTGTACAACAATGCACTGCATGGTGGACCTGCTCAGGGATCACTGTATGAGGACTTCCTCTTTCCCAAGACAAAAGGAATGTTGGGGTTAACAATTTTCCATGAGACTGCTATGGGACTTTGCCCTCCACAGAAGGCATGCTTTATTTCTATATGTGAACAGCTGTTTATATATGAACAAAGATTAGAATATATACCTGCAGCAAATTATGAACACTGAGTCTCAGAAAGGCTTTGCAGTATCAATACAGACATGCCGCCAATGTGCTAATTGTCACTCCCAAAGATGCAGTGATGCTCCTAGTGGTATGTTTTGTATCATTTGCCATCTGCTGCAGCTTCTGGTTAAATCTCCAGTGTTGTTATAAGTGTCAGACCACCGTAGAAAGCTTTGTATCATTTCCAGACATCTTGTTTTTTTTTCTTTCTGTCCTTGATCCTCAGTTTGATCAAGAAGCTTTGTCCTTCTGGGTACCTTACAAGTCTATTTATTCCCTTCAGAGTGAGAGTCAACCACTGGGAATGGTGCTGGCATCAATGAAGGATTAGGGGTTTTCTGTTTAACCCTGATGTTTTCCCTGTATATAGCCATGGACAACCAGGAAAAACTGCATTGGGCCCTTCTGAGGGTGTACAGCCTACTTCTATGAGTGGTGTACACCGTCAGAATGCCCTACTCCCTTGTATCCCCTTCCATCTGATGTCCCATTGGCATCACAGATCAAGAATGAACTTTGCACTCAGACATGCGCTCTGAACTCTTCTCCCAGAAAGAGATGTGCAGGTTTTGGCTCATGACTTTTTTTTTCTCCCCAGCCAGTTCCCCCAACACCTGGGTTGCTAGTCAGATTTGGTACATCTGAATCATACTCTAGGCATCATCCCTGTCCATCACAGAGCTGGCTCAGGGCTATAAAATATAACTTGACTAAGTGTTCACTTTTTGAGCCTCATAATAAATTCCTTGCCATACAGGTAGCTGCCTTCTGCAGCAACAAAATCAAGGTGCACCAGAATACTGCCATTCGGCTATCCTTTAGGCCTATATTAATCACTTGTGATTCGGCTATCCTTTAGGCCTATATTAATCACTTGTGATTCAGCTATCCTTTAGGCCTATATTAATCACTTGTGACAGCAATGGGACATTTCTGTGTTTCCTTTGCATAGTCCAGGTTGTCATCTGCTGACAGTCTTCCAACATTAGTTCAAACAGCAGTTGTGACATTTCTTTACCATTACCATGCTGTCTAATTTCCATGTATTCAGTCTTATGAAAGTGTTAAGACTGACATTGTTACCTGTATGCAGTCAGCATGGATACTTTACTTTTTTTGGTATAAGTAGTATTTAAAACTGTGTTCTGCCCAGACCAGGTTTTATTTTATTTTTAATTTTATTTTAAATTTGTTGACTGATTTATAGGCATAGCCCAGATGAGTATATCACGATATAAAGAAGACATAGAGATAAATATGGTGTAATACAAACATTCTGATCTACATAAACATTTGATGTGACATATTGGAAGGCAAGTTATGAGCATGGTGGATACGCTCAGATGGCTTAGTGGCAAATTGCTGTGGCTTTGGTGTGTAGGGTCCTGGGTTTGAGACTGACAATGGCTGATTATTCCCCCCCCCCCCCCCCAGTAAGGAAACCTCCATAATAAACTTCTCCAAAGCCAACTTCATGCTACTCAAGTCAGAAGTGACAAACTTCATGACACCCATGCAGACGGGAACTGCTGAATCCTACACTAAGGCACTATACGAGCACATCCACTCATGCATGAATCGTGACATCCCAAATAGAACCAAGATGCTCTCATCCAAAAAAAAGAAGCCAATCTGGTGGTCCCCTGCCATAAACAAATTTTACACAAAAGGAAGAAACTGTTGCAGAAAAGAGGAAAATCCCAGGATGCAAAAAAACTCCTTTACCAGCCACAATAAGAAACTGAGATCCCTCATAAAATCCTCCAAAGCTAGTTACGAAAATAAAATTGCCAAAGATTCCAAAGACAACCACAAGGCATTCTATAACTATGTCAAGAATCTGAATGGCAATGCTCAGATCTGCTCTGAGCTAAAACAGAATGGCATTAAATATACTGATCCCAAGAATATTGCCAATATCCTGGCAGATCGATTCAGTGCCAACTTCACCCCCCCTCTCACCCCTTAAATGGCCCATCTCAATACCGGAAGATTGCCAAATTCTGGTAATAATGGCCACACAGGTAAAGAACGCACTCTCCAAAGCTAAGAATACAGCATCCATGGGACCAGATGACATCATGGGCTGTGTACTACATGAACTACAATATGAACTGGCACCTCACCTAAGTGTCATGTTTAATCATAGCCTCATCTCAGGTTTCATGCTCACTGTGTAGTGCAGAGCTACAGTTATCCCACTCCACAAGGGGGGATCCATCTCGGATCCCGGAAACTACCATCCCATCAGTCTGACGAGTCTTATCTGCAAGGCCATGGAGCGTAATATCATGGAACTTATAAACAAAGACATTGGCAACCTGAAAACACTGGACCCCACCCAGTTTAGGTTCGTGAAGGGCCGATCTTGTCTCCTGAACCTGATTGACTTCTTTGAATCAGTCTCCAGAGCCATGGACAAGGGTAAGGTGGTCCACACAGCCTATCTACACCTTGCCAAGGCCTTTGACACCATCCCCCACTCTGGAATCATAGATAAACTTACTAAGATGGGCATTAATCCCTACGTCATCCAATGGGTTGCTAACTGGCTTACTGATAGAACCCACACTGTAAAAGTAGCCGACTCCAAATCCAGCTCCAGACAAGGGACAAGTGGAGTACCTCAGGGTTAGGTCCTGGGACCACTCTTGTTTGGAATCTACTTCTCTGAAGTACAGGCCAACACTAAGGGACTCTGGCTAACAAAGATCGCAGATGACTGCAAACTGGGAGCTATTATTGAATCCCCAAATGATGTGGATACTCTACAAAAGGGCCTTACAGAAACAGATGCTTGGTGCCAGAGCCATGGGCTCAAGCTCAATGCCAAGAAATAAATAGTTATCCCCTTTGGGAAAAAACATGTACTCATGAATTGCCATATAGGTGGCAGTATACTAAACACCAAAAGTGTGATAAGAGACTTAGGGACACAGGTGGACAGTGGTCTCACCTTCGATAACCACATCACCACAACAGTCAGGAAATCCTTCTGTGTGGCACATCTCATCACTAAGGGCTTTTCATCCAGAAAAAAGGAGGTCATTGTCCCACTGTACTCATCCCTCATTAGACCCATTATAGAATACAATGCCCCGTTTGGTATGTACCTCTCAAGACATCTGCAACAACTGGAAAGGCCACAGAAATACCTCACTAAAAGAATCACAGGCCTAAAGCAGATGCCCTACACTGACCGCCTTAAAAAACTCTAGCTATACTCTGTCACATATTGTCTACTCAGAGGCGATCTCTGCTTAACATACAAGGCCATGTCAAACCCAGAGCTGTTGGACATGCTACACTTAAAGAAATCCTAATCCCTCAGAGCCACACGCTCCAGGGATCTAAACCTTGTCATCACAATAAACAAAACATGCTGGAAGGATAGGTTCCTGACCCAGAGACTCCCCAGACTCTGGAATAGATTGCCCATACATGTCAAGCAGAGTGCCTCTTTGGCCCTCTTTAAAAGGAACCTTGACGATTGTATGGGATAAAGGAAATTCACCCCGGGGATCACAACAGTCGCCCTGCTAGACAGGGGTCCAGGGAAGTAAATAGTGTGGGAAGAAATAGCCAGGAAATTGTTATGGCTAGGCTTATATAGGCCCTAGAGCTGATAGCGTAGTACCAACCTATGAACAAGAGCAATTAAGCTTACAGCTTTTCTGGCCATCTGGATATATTCAGATTTATCCTACGTCAACAGATCTGAACTTAATGCTGTAGGTCCAGCTGTACCATCCTGAAGTTTGTGCAATATAACAGTACCAATCCCTTAAAGTGAAATATCATGTGTCAATATTAATGGGCACAGATACAACAAAGTGATAAACACCTTGTCTCGTGTATTCCATCCTTTGACAATATGAAGACATCTATCTATTTTCATTCAGAACTGTCCAGAAGACAGATCTCTAGTGAGCTTTATACTGTTGAGGGGCTTAGCAGAAATGTATGCTTAATTCCAGAGTCCTGGATACAAGCTCACTTACTGTGTTCTGAGGCCTATATTTATTTATCTATGTATCAATCTATTTATTCATTCATCTATTTATATATTAATTTGTCCTTTGTTTACTGAGTTAGTCCTACTGGCCAGAGGCTTTTTTTGCAGGAGCGACCTAATATGACCTGTATAGTCCATTTTTTCAGTTATGCACCCAGTGTATACAGTTTCATCTTTTTAAAATCCATACATCTCTGTTTACTTTAAGACCACAGTGCTTTAGCCAGTCCAGTTCAAGTGTTAGGACTTTTTCTCCTAACATGTGGTGTGTCACATGGAAGTGAATGAAGTTATTGCCTTGTGTAGTGCAGCAGATGTTTTTGTTGATGTTCATGTTACTCTTTGCTGTGAATTCATTGATTTAGTAGGGAAAGCAGTTCAGTTGCTAAAGTCTGTATAAACGTAGAGGTAACCAACAGTTTTTGTTGTTTAGTTTGCCTGCAGAATTTAGCATATTTGAAGAGTTGTGTGTATACCTGAAGTCTTGAATGTGTAGGTGGTTGACATACAATGAAATTATCAAAGATATTCCCTACTTTAGTGCAGTCAAAGTTTTACTGAAACTGAACTGACATGTCTATTAATAGAACTATGTATGTTTTTTTGGGAGGGAGGGTAGTGTGTTGGTGTTTAATTTGGATTTTCTCCTTTGAATAAAGGTGTTAATTTTTAGCAGAAAACATAATGTCAAATATCTTTACTTCCCTTTATTTAAAGGAAGTGACCTATACTAACTTTTTTCCTTTTCACTACTTATAATCTCAATTTATTTCAGATAAAAAATACATTCCTTTCACCTTTTCTCATAAGAATTGAATTTTGTTTCATTTCACTGAAATTACTCACAATGACACCAAAATTATCTGTATTAGCTATTATATCTAGGAAAATTCTGACACAGAAGCTCATTATGCAGATTCGAAAATTTGCTTTATAACCAGAAATGCAAAGGATTTAATTGTAAAGTAAAATGGATACAGATCAATGCATAATTCTGTTGTAGACTCTTTGTTACTGCTTAAAACATTCTCCATTCCTCCATTAACTATTACTTTTATCACAATTTTATTACAAAAATAACTCTTCTACTTGCATTTAATTGATGTAAACTACTGCTCCATAACAATCCTTAAAACATCTATGATTTTTTTCCTTCACATCATAAAGTAAACCATCATTCCCTATTTCTGATAACATTGTTCATAAATGTAATATTTAAAATTTCCATAGCAACATAATGTATGATCTGCAAGATCACTATTTCATATCATTTTTATCAATGTACTTCCAAATTGCAACTCTTGTCTTCCCCCAGCAAATATGTCATTCAGTGTTAGGGCCGCCTCACAAAGTTATTTTTTCTACTACAACCTTCACATCTCAAATGGAATCCCAGCTATACTAGGGATCTCTTCAAAAGACTTTAGGATTTATTTTCACTGTGAAACTGTGATGGGTCTAAAAAAAAAAAGAAATATTTCCATTTCCATTAACTGTTTAGCAGGAAAATCTCCTATCACTTTACTGAGTTGTTCTATATATTATTTTCATATATTTCCAAACAGCTTCTAAAATCATTTTGCTGTCTTTCTCTTAATCTCTTTTATTACTATTATTTATACATCCCAATATCTCCCTTTTATATGTACCCATTCCCTCTTTATATACTTCATGAATATTCTGCCTAAATCCTGAGAAAGAAATAATTTTACCTGGTTTTCTCAGATCTGAACCTATTGTTTTTTCTCTGTCCTTTTTCTTCTAAATACACAATTGTATTAAACAAATATAATAAACCAAATAAATTAATACATTTCCCATCACATATAACCCTGTCTTAGCTATATACTAAAATATATCTTTTTATTTATATTTCTTAGTCCTAACTAATCGTTCTCTGGCAAGTCTAGTAACACAACACCTAACCTATCTTACTTGCTAACTGACCAATGAATGCAAAATAATCTTAGTCCCCCCAAAAAATCTTCATTCCCTCCACACCTTTCTTCTTGTAACTGTTAGTTTTTATTTTATAAGAAATGTAAACAAATGTGTACTAAATGTCCTGTACTTTTACTTTATACATGAAGTCTTATATTTTGCTGCACGTTACTGAATAGTAACTATTATATAATTTTATTTTATTATCACTTTATAAGCATTTGCACTGGAGCTTTTCTCCCCGGGCCTCCACTGAAAATGGGCCTCAGCCCAGTCGAACACTCCTAGTAAACATATATAAAATAAATCAAATAAATAAATAAATAACTATGGTCCAGTAAAAGTAAGTATTTTGGTAAATGATAAATTTCTTCTGCTGCACAGATCAATAACATTTCAGTTTTCTAGGCTGAATAAATCCCACAGTTTCTTTTAGTTTAAGAGGAATAATAGTTTGCACTCTTGCTGAAACCAAACTTCTACATGCTTTGTTTCAATAATTGTTCTCACAAAACTGAATATGCACCAAAAATCTTTTAATCTTTGTAAATGGATACTTACTATATTCTACCAGTTTTCCTGCATTTTTATGTTTCAATACATATACCAAAATCTGTCTAAATTATTACTCTTTTCAGTACTTACTTTACTGAGGCTTGAATGTCCATATCGTGAAAAGTTATCATATTCCTCAGTAGTTTGTGCCATACAATGTACTAAGAAGGGACCTTTTAGCTAAATCTCAAGATGATTTTTGTAAGAGTTCATTCCGTCAAAATAAATTAGCTGAAACATCAAATCATCATCAACTGAAATAAAAAGTCCTTAAACTAGCATTTTAGCAGGAAGTGAACACCCTTGCACCACCCATCTCTGATTATAGTAACTCTGAGATCTCACAACATTGAAGATAAGGAGAAAATTCCATACCCTCGTCCTGTTTTAGTTTCACTCTGTTCAGTGGAGTATTTTCAATAAAACGCCGGAATCAATAAAGTAATTAGAAAATGCCATTTCATTGAAACTTGGCAAATGGCAGCACTCTTTTATCACAGACAAAGTCTGTTGTGACTCTTGTACCTTATTTTGAATTCCATGTGGCACACAGAAAAGCTTTCCTCATTACTACTTTGGATGCTTACTATGCGTCTTAGAATATCTTAGAATCTCTGGGTCTGAAACTAATATCAGTTCCATGAGCCTTTCCTCACTATAACTATGTTATCTCCTCTTATTTTGACTGTACCTTGGCATATTTAAGTATTCCATAAATATTTCCATTTGTGCCTTTTCTTGATTTACACATTTCTTTACTTTATACAAATTTTCATAAAATTTGAAAAAATATTTCTAATGACCTTTACAAGATGTCTGGTTATTTTTCTTGTTATAGGCTTCTTGAATTTGGCAATACTGTTTTCTACATTTGTTTCCTAATTTGTTGTGCTAAAAGATTTTGTGGTCTAGAGTTATTATCTAAACCAATTGATTGACAGCAGTCTTTATAAACTCATGTATATTATCCAGGTAAATCCTTATTTTCTCTTTGGCACTTTGCAATTATTCCTCCTCTTCTTCTTCTGTGTGATTCCTGTTATTCTGTCATACATTAGCCTTTGTTAGCCCCTCTAAAAAATTCTAGTTACTTTTTAACCATATCTCTGTTTTTGAACTCCACTTTCATTTTAACCCACTCACTAGCTATAACATGTAGGTTCCCTAATAATTTCAACTACTCATTCTTTAAATTCCTCTCTGTTTGACATGTAGGTGGTGAAGCAATAGTGTCTCATCTTTACTTCATTATCCTGTACTTTTATCTTGGCAGTTATTTGAGCATGATCTGAATTAGTAATTGAACATGTGTTAAAGTTCTTGATTAAATGCATATGTTTCTGTGAAATATAATTTCTGTCTAGTTTATCCTGGTTATTATACCCTGGGGAATAATATGTAAATTCTCTTCAAGTTCATACAACTGAATTCATGTCTTCCATACTAAATATTTTCATAAATTTCTTCAGAAATTTGCTCTCTTTTGCTATATTTTCCCTTCTAAGTCCCTCCAGATGCATCACTGTTGCAAATCAGATTCCAGTCCTACCTATGAGTAATATTCCCCGCTGAAACTTGATTATTTCTATCACTTTTTAAGCTCCATATTATATCCAGCATAATCCTCATCTCTTGTCAGTAGCCCCTTACTACCACAAACCTGCCATTATTATCTTTTTTCCTCTTCTATCACTATTGGAGTTCCTTTAGCAAATATAAACACTCCTCTTTTCATTTGTCCTTGATATTCTGCTAAACAACAATCCCGAAATCCTTTCTTTAGCAAATTCATTTGGTCAATTCTTTCCAACTATGTCTCCTGTAGTATTGCTATTTGCAGTCTGTGTTTCTTAATATAATTAAATATTATTTCCTTAGTGTCTATACCTGTGAGACCATTTACATTCCAAAATAATATGGAAAGTGTCACCATTATGATAGAAGTCATTATTTCCAGCTGTTATATATGGTTCTTTGAAATGTCAGTTTCCTGCTTTGTGGTACATGTGCCCACTAATGTTTGGCATGTTGATTCTTTATACAGTCACACTTTATGAGAATTTTTGTTTTAATGAAAATCATCAAACAATAAACAAATACACCCCAGAACACCATCATAACCTATTAACTTAATACAAACACACACAACTATGTACATCTTCAAATAATGATGTTTAGTTCTCCTAACTGGACCATTTGCACTAAAGTTGAGGTTATCCATGCTAAGATGCATTTTAGTGCTCGTATTTCTACTTACTCCAGTTTGTGTTTGTAATTTTTTTGCGTTATTCCCCTCCCAGATGTTTAAAACAGCTTTAAAACTTTCAGAAAACATCAACTTTTAGACTTGAAGAACCAGTGCTTTGGCTATCTTTTATTGCCCTTTAATCTGCTTATCTTCATGTAAATCTCAGTGAAAAGAAACTGCAGCCCTCAGCTGCTGGCTTCTAAAGACAAGCTTAAACATTTTTGCTAAAGGAAAACATTTCATTATATTCTATGTTTTCTTACTTGCTTGTTTACTCTTAAAGCTTGTTATTGCATTTAGCTAAGGGTCTTAATCCAGATATCCGCCTTTGCAAAATTATTATTATATTATGATCTGTGTATTTTTGAACCTCATTCTCCATCTCAACAACCCAAGATTACAGTCTAGTAACTTAAACATGTTTTTATCTAACCTTTTTTCTCTTTTTGCATTGTCTCAATTTCCTCATACTAAAAAAGAAGAAAGAAAGAAAAGGCATCTGTTTATTAATATGTTTATCTCATACAACAACTAATATACTTTACTATAAAACATTCAATTTCTATCGCAAAATGTTTCATAGAAATACTGTTAAGAACAGTTGTTTTACTCACAGTTACTTTTTTCCTTGGTCTTCCCCTTCCTTTAATTTCCTTCCAAACATTAGTGGCATGAAGTGAGGCAAATGCTTTTCAGTTCCCAATACATTTAACAAAGTCAGCAAAAGTCCACTCTTTCCACTTTTTCTTGTACAACTATATTTCACAAATGCAATTAATGCTTTGCAGTCTTACATTTCTTCACTAATTTCCATGTTGTCAGTCTTCTTTTTGTTCATCTTCCATCTCAAAACTCCAGACTCCCATTCAATTACAATGTTCTCCCAATTCTTCTATTTAACCCCTGTGCTTTTCTCTGTCTCTGAGGTGTTTTCTTTTGAAACAATGGAAAAGGTTTCACTGGCAAAGTCTATATGTGTGCTTTATTGTCAGTAGAATGAGAAGCACAGTCCCCTTCTGTTTGATGGCTCACTTTTTTTGTACAAACTTTTGCATTTCCTCCTTACAGCCTGGTATGCATTAAAAAATGACTTAGATCCTCCAGGAAAAATATTTTGAAGATAGTTGGATGCAGCAGCTTGAATTTCACAACTGCATCTCAACATTCCCTGACTGCTGGTAAAAATGTGTTTCTCTTTTTTGCCTGGTGAAAAGTGAATATTCATTTTCCATAAACACTCTGGTTCTCCAGCTTTTAATACTTTGCCTTTATGGCAAAGTTCTGCCAGGGTCAGCTCTATCTGCTGGTAGGTTTGCATCTTTACTAATACAGGTCTTGGCTACTTTTTCATGGCCATGTTTGAAGCATACAGATGGTATGCCCTTTCAATTAATAGTTCTTGTTATGGAATACCAGTCCAGTTGCTTATTTGTGCCTTCATATAATTAATGCAGTCTGTTCCTTCTAATTTCTCTGGTTCAGCATAAAATCACTAATTTTCCTGATGTATTCTGCCCTTTTAACTACCATTTTTTGAAACATCTATTCTTGGGCTGCCTCATACTCAGCCAGCCTTTTCTTCATTTGGACCTCTGATTTTTTTGTAGTTTTATCGTCTGATCTGAATATCTATTTAATGCTTCTTCCATGTTTCCAGCCTTTTGTTATTTGGGTTAATACACTCCTTCAGTGTTTTGTTTATTTTAATCAGCTCTGAAAACATTTGAGTTTTTCCCCCTCTAGATTACTGGAAGCCATGCCTTGCACCAAAGCTGGAGCTTGAACTGCTTTTTGCTTAACAGTTGTAGGATTCTCCATAGTCAATGTTTTCTCTTCACCTACCTATTCTAGTTGGTTTTCTTTCCGACTCTCTTAGTGTTTTCTTTGCTGGCATCCAGACAGTATATATTCTATCCAGTAACTGAATTTACTAAAAGAAACATACTTCCTGGCCCTTGTCTTTTAATTTCTTTTTCCAAACTGAGAGAGCTGCAGTTGAGCTGTTGATCAGTATGCAGCCATCTTGAAATGTTCCTCTGACAATCTTTTTTCAGTAAATAATAAATACATCCAGAGGATCCTTAATTTTATCAGTTTCAACTCCTTAAAACAAACAGTTCTGGTTCCCACCAGAAGTGACAAAATACTCAGGGCTTTTTAGTGTGTTTCTCAACTTGTATAGACCAGGTTACCACCTACTGCTGCTCAGTCTTGATTCAAAAATACAGAAAATGGCTTCTGGAGTGTGAAAATACACTATTTAATTAGGTAATGAATTCAGCACATGTAAATCAACAGAATGGAATAAGCACAAAGAAAGGCAAATAAATAATTCATTAGCAGCAGCAATGTAGAAAGGGAGGAGCTTTCAAAGCTGAATTTACTGCAAGGGCAAGGAGGTTAAAAATCACCAAGATTACAAAGGAAATCAAGAAATAGGAGAGTGGGTGAGAAAAAAAATCACCATCAGGGAGTCAACCTGTGCTTGTAGTTTTTGTAGGCCTTATAGGTCTCTGTTGTAACTGTGCCACCCAAGCAAAATTGTCTATAATATCTAAAACAATTTTGTTATTACAAAATATGTATTCTAAGCTTTATTCATTACCACTACCACCTACAATATTTCAGTATTGACGTTCAGCACACCTGGTGTTATTTGCACTCTGGACACTAAGATAACTGAGAATCCAACAATGCAGACAAGCTGTAAACAGTTACAAAATATTTGGTTCACAAGAACTGTACATGCCAGACTCCTCAAATGAAAATTTTGCAAATGTGGGAACTGCATTGAGAATTAATTGATGCAGACCCCTCACTGGGATGTCTGGATGCTCTTTCATCATACTCTGATCATGATATTTCTTTTTTGACCTTCCTACCTCTTATCCTACTGACCTATTAATTCTCCCTATTCAACCAATTATCATCCATATTGCCACCTTTTCTTGGAGGATGGAAAATTAAACCATTTTTGTCACAGCAACAATAAAAAGTAGTAAAAAATGGAGTACTGAGTGGCTGTCATAGGTTCATAGGTTGATAGGTAGGTACTAGGCTATTGGCCCAAGGGCCTACATAAGCCTAGCCAGCAAGGTTCCATGGCTTACGCCACCCAAGAAAGTTATTTTCCTGTGCCACTGTCGAGCAGAGACATAGAAGTGATCCCCGGGGTATATTTCCTATTTCCCATCCACTCATCAAGATTTTTCTTGAAGAGTGCTAATAAACTTTGCTTGACATAGATGGGTAGCTTGTTCCAGAGTATAGGAAGTCTCTGGGACAAGAATCTATCCCTCCAGCATGTCCTGTTTATTGTGGTGACAAGGTTTAGTCCCTAGAGTGTGTAGCTTGGAGGGATTGGGATTTCTTTAGGTGTAGCATGTCCAACAGCTCTGGGTTTGACATAGCTTTATACGTTAGGCAGAAATCACCTCGGAGTAGGCGATATGCTACAGAGTAAAGCTGAAGTTTTTTGAGGCGGTCAGTGTAGGGCATTTGTTTGAGGCCAGAAATTCTCTTTGTGAGGTACTTCTGTGGCCTTTTCAGCTGCTGCAGATGTCTTGTGAGGTACATTCCAAAAGGGGCATTGTACTCTATAATGGGTCTAATGAGTGACGAGTAGAGGGGAACAATGACCTCTTTTTTTCTGGATGAGAACCCTTTTATGATGAGGTGCGGCATGTTGAAGGACTTCCTGACTACTGTGGCGATGTGACTATCAAAGGAGAGACTACTGTCCACTTGGGTCCCAAGGTCTCTTATCACGCATTCGGTGTGAAGTAGATTGCTGCCTATGTGGTAGTTCATGGGTACAGAGTTTTTACCAAAGGGGATGACACTGCACTTTTTGACACTGAGCTTGAGGCCATGGCTCTAACAAGGTTTTCTGTTATTTATTTACTTTTGCTCCTTTTGGGAATATCTTACTCTGTTTGTGGCCTCAGTGCCATTTTACAATGTACTGCTTCATGCTGACTCAGATAGTGTTTGCTTACTTGTGGATAGTCTTAAGAGGGTACTCCCACACTGGGCAACTGTTTTTCTTCCTTCCAAGAGAAAAGAGATGGTTATCAGTCACACATTTCTACCTCTCACTTACTCTTCCCCACCCTGATGGGGCCGCAAATCCCAAACCCTCTCTCAAGCATTACAGTGCCATAATCTCTACAGAAACAGAGGCATTCATTTTTGTTTAATGCGTTTAGTGTGTGGCACTACAGAATAGGATGGATGCCATCTTGTACATCTGTAAGGCAAGGAGTCATATAGTTGATGGAAACAATCTGTTTTCATCAAAATTCCAATGTTTTATAAATCATTCAGAACTAAAACTCATATACTTTCCCCATCTCAAGTTTGGATTTAATAATATGTAATTATGGGAATGTGTATGTGTTCATGCAGCCATATACATGTGTGTGTATGTGTGTGTGTGTGTGTGTGTGTGTGTGTGTGTGTGTGTACATGTGTGTGTCTGCATGGTTCTGCATTCATGTAACTGCATGTCTATTGTGCTTAGAAGTGTGTGTGTGTGTGTGTGTGTGTGTGCGCGCGTGTGTGTGTGTGTGTGTGTGTGTGTGTGCATGTGTTCATAGGTGCCCATGTTCATGTGCACTCACACACGTGTGTAAGTGTATGTATGTGCACATGCGTGGGTGTGTGTGTGTGTGTGTGTGTGTGTGTGTGTCTGCCTGCATGTTTATCTGCATATGTATATACAAATTACATACAAGTTGTCAAAATAAATCCTGTTGAACAGAGATAAAAAGCTGCTACAGTTATCAAAAATCAACTAATCTAACATACTGTCTTTTTACTCTTCTAGATCATGGTACATTTGGGATCATCCCTTTTCCTAGTACAGAGCAATCTCGGAGTTGGTACATATAATTAGCAGGGGTTGTAAGGGATGCAAGGGGGGCTTGCCCCCTGCAAAATATGTTTTGCTTTTTTCATTTGCGATAGGTAGCTCTTTAACTAATTATAAGCCAGTCTTGAGTAAAACATGGTATCACTTAGCCATTGATTGCTTCACTGCTACTGTAAAAAGAATGGAAACCATAGCAAAGGAGGCAGTCCCAAAATAAAAATTAAATGAAGAGAAGACTGCAAGCAAATGAGATCAGATTAGACTGCCTGGCCTAGAGTAAAACCAAAAATGGTACACAATGTCCTCAGTAAATAAATAAATGCACCATGGTAGTCTAGGAGATAAATGCCACAAATTATTTAAAGCATTTTAACAATCAAAGTTATATATTACAAAAACAAAAAAGCTGCATCATCTTTTAAACTCAACTGGCCCTTCCCCTAAAATTCAACTTTGTGTCTATGTTGCAAGTATGAAAGATTGAGAATTTTTTGAAACGTCTGTAATGATTCACTAAGTAATATTAAATGATTTATTATATGCTGCTGTCCATAGCAGTAATAGTACACTATTTTATGTTTATTGGACTTTGACAAGATGCATCAAGGCCAGATAGCAGACAAGTCTCAACAGTGATCATTTACTTTTACACGCCAGTTAGCATCAAGCTAAGCTTTTATTGACATGATGATGGCTTGATTTCTTTCTTTCATGTGGCTCTAAGTAAATTGCTTCTTCCAAATGGAATAATAATTTCCTTTAAGCCCAACCTGTCAAGTCAGTAGAAACTTGATTTATTTCAAAAATACCAGACAGTTGTTAACATTTTATGACAGACGACTGTTATAGCACAAATGTTCAGCATCCTCAATAATGTAAAAGCTTAGGTAAGCCCGACTCCCACACAGCAGCCACAGCAGCAGTATCACACGCAGTTTGCTGTAGCTCAGTAGCTGCTGTCAAGCACTATACAGAGACAGGTAGTTGGGGAAGGCTGTTAGTGTCCTGCCAACACTACCAGTCTGCACAGTAATTACTGCCCAGTCTATCAGTGTCTACTTCCCAAAATAGACAGACACATTTTCTACAAATGGAACTCACAATGCTGGAATCTTTTGTTTTTTACTGTCATCCTATTCTCCTACTAAGGCTGCTAACCTTTCAACCAAAGACTAATATAATAACTAATATAATTATTAGACTAATAATAATGTTTAATGTCTAATATATTAAAATTATGTTAGACATTACAAGTCAAGCAGTGCTAACGCATCATGCTAGCTCAGGTAATGCATTGTAGTAGTAGTAGAGAGAACTATTATTCTCCATTGTGAGATGTTCGCCATACCCAGTCCTACAGTGCCAAGATTCCAGCATCAGGCATTGCCAGATAGCTATTCCATCATTATATACATTCCTTTACTAAAGAAAGCCTCCTATATGCTAGTTATAATCAGCTCCTACACAGCAGTCTGACCCAAACTCAAAATCCTAGTTCGATGGTACTTATGTTCTGCAGGTTCAAGATCACCAGCTTGTCTGCTGCATAAAATATTTCACTTCTCCAAAACAGACTGAAGGCCAGGGTATGCTCTTACATTATTTTTATTAATACTTCCCATACAGTTTTTTAGTGGAAGATTTTAATTTCAGGTTATTTCTACAATCCTTATAACAAAGATTTTCACGTGATTATTTCCTAACATTTTTGACCCCACACCCCAATTTCAGCATGGGGTTTCTAGGATCTCCCCACAAAAAATGTGACAGTCCTATTGCATAATTCCCTTATGGAAGATAGTTTCAGACAACAGCTATGAGGCCATGTTTTGTCACCAGGTTATATAATGACACAATCATGATTTATTATGTAGTGATGATGTGTATCAAAAACATCTATTGTTGTCAGTCATTCATTTGTGTTTAAGTTTGCAAATAGACTCATAACTTTTGCAGTTTTCAGAATTTTGTTCTCAGACATGTGACAGTTATTTCTTCACCACTCAAAAATATAAAGCATCTCTTTTTTAAGAAATTTGCCAGCATGTTCCTTCCTCAGTCCAGAATGAAGTTTTACATTTGTTGTACAAACTTGTATCAGGGAGTACCATGATGACATTTTTTATTCTTTCTTTTTTTCATCACAAGAATATGCTGAAAACAGTTGCCAAAATATAATAGTCTAATTTCTAAGGCTATATTTAACTTCATCAGTTTATCTCACAACTTTTCCACTTCTATTAATTAACTCTAAAACAGTACTATTGTGAGAAGAGTGATGGGGAAGTACAGAAAGGGCTGTTTTACTGAACACAGACATTTCAACCTGAGACTACAAAAGAAATGTGATTGATTTCTTTTTCGAAGATGGTGCAATCCTAGAGTTGATTCAGTTTATTGCTATAGTAAGGGTGATTGAAAAGACCATAACCCCAGCCATAAATCACATTATGCTGGTCCCCAAGTGCTGTTTATTTTGGAGAACAGTGCTAGGGATCCTGTTTTGATGTATGCTGTTCAAAAAAATTAACTTTGATAAAGTATACCTATAAAAACCTACACATGAAAAATGGTTTATTTTCTCAGCTCTCAGCTGGAAATTGTATAGAAATGATTATTGCTTAGAAAACACACCATGTTCATCTCTACCATACCCGACAAAAAAGAAGAAACACTCATGCATAAGAAGGATTTTTGCACCATCCTGGATATGAACCAACTATAAAATATACCTGGAACTAAAGCACGCCATACTGATGGCAAAAAAGTACTTCATAAAAGCACATGTCTGTGTCACTTTCAGTGAACAAATCATTAATCATGTTCAGAAAACACTGACTAATGTAGAACCGTATCATTAAAATGATCAGATTTCAAAATGCTACTCAGTGTAACACAAATAAAAAAATGCAATGCAAGTCAGCTGGTAAAGGCAAGTTAACTGTTAAAGGTAATGTATTGTAATGTTATACAGTAATTAGATTCAGGTAAAACACAAGCTTTTATAGCAGCTCACAGAATGGCTGGTGGAGGTTATATAATTTAATCAAATAACACAGTAACTGCTTAAGACAGATATTGTTAATCAAAGATTTAGTCATTAAATTACAGAAAAAAATAAATGTTGTGGTTAAGTACAGCAAAATAAATTGTCCAGCTGCACTTTTATTGTAGCCTGTTAGCACTGTCTTCCATATGAATGTGTGAGGAAGAAAGGACAATTTTCTAGAAGCAACATATTGGTGAAACATGTTAAGCATTCTATACATTTTTAAAATTTTTCTCAAGAACAGTAAACTGATGTGGTCAGTTTATTTATTTTAGGAATAAAAATGATAGTCTGTAAATTACACAGAAAGAGAAGCAGAAAGCTAAGTAATCAAAAGCATTATTGGGAATGGTACGTGTGTATATCACGTATTGTGTTTGCACTAATAATCAGGTGAGGTTTCATTTATCTACATTTATTTCCTTCTCTGCTGCTACTTTAAAGCATTTGATTGTTGAGATTTGAAACATCCTCAAATGACAGAACCAAAGCAGTAGAAATCAGTATTCACAGGTTTAATACCACCTAGAACTAGATGCAGCAGACATGCAGCTTCTACTTGTTAACAAAACCGGTCAGCATTGTACCAAAACACATGCTTGCTGTCTTTGTTTGGGGTGTGGCGATACAAACCAGAATGAAGTGGCTGGAACATACATTTCACTGTCAGAAAAGTTTTAAATAATGTTTCTTGTTTCTTCCTTTTTAGCTCTATAAGCACACCTGAAGCCCTTTTATGAAACCACCCAGTACACATAGTGGCTATTGTTCTATTTCTGCTCCCAGTGTTTAAGCATATTTACACAGCTTATCTATTTTTGCAGTTTGAAGACAGCAATATTTTGCTGTTATAACTCAGATAATTGTCAGCTTATGAGCTACCAAACAATTTCTATATCCCTCAGGACTGCCACGTTTAAACATAAATCAAGCTCTTTTATAATAACATCCCTTCAAGTATTTTATCTTATACACATTTAAAAAATACATTTTACTCTCTTATTTATTTAATGTTTGAAGCCTTATGAAAACTGAAATGGCTTTCAGTTCAAAAATTGTTTCAGACTCATGTCAGGTTTTTGAGAATGCTATGCCAGAGGTTTTCCAAGGCAAAGCATGCTAGAAATATTACAACTATAAGTGATATGCCTAGTTGTAGATACGTATAGCACTTGGGGCTGAAGAGTTTAAAGTGATACAATCATGCATTTAGGGAGCAGTGTCTTTTTAGATGTCTGTGTGAAATACCAAATCACTTGCTAACTCTTACAAAGTGTGCTGATGCACCTAAGAGTTAAATATGTTCAGTAAAAGGCATTTAACAGTATTACATGGGCATCCTATGGTCTTTTTTCCCAGTTTTCTAAACTGTTGTACTGCATATCTGAGTAAGAATCAGATGTGCCTTTACCAAAATGGCTAGTAGCTCAGTGTAGAGAATCCAGTGGGTTTTATCATTTATTTATTAATATTTTGTTGACTAGGAAGCTCATTTTAATTGGAAGCATATGAAAAAATACTCCAGGAAGCCTAGACATGGTGTGCTGGTTTATAAATGATAATATTGGTATACAACTTAGAAATTCTCAAGGCATTAGTTATATATATATATATATACACATATAAATAAACTATTTAAAGAGATAAATGATTACACAAGTTTTGCACAGTGACTACTTTACTAGAACTTTTAGTGGTAACATATTGATAGCAAAAATGTGTGCTAATTTGTTAGTAATGGCTTTGGTGTCCCTGCAACAATGCATCCTGGCTATGCACAAGTTGATATCTCTGAAATGTCTAGATCTGATATGCTTCTCTGAACAACATACAGTTGTTAAAATGAAAAATACTCTGATCTTGCCAAACTTCCATATAGGTCAACAAATGTTCATGCAATGCTTTTCGCTAACACTGTGTTATCTCCAAAGATGATTCTTTAACTCCAGTTAAGCACTTTTAATAGCAGATTTGTTATATGTAGCTTATTTGAGAATGAGACTTAAGTGCTCAGGCAATTTGAGTTTAGTTACTATTTTTACTGGACCTTCACTTTTGATGGTGTACAAACATTGAAATTTTGTTGATCCATTCTGTCTGCTGACATATTAAATCCAATGTACTTGTGTGAACTATTTTAAGACTCATGTTACAGACAATGAATCTGTTTAGAACTGTTTTTGTGGTAAACTAATACAGCATGTTTGAATCTATAGTGCATTGCTGTTAACTTGTCCTTGATGCCATATCCCCTCCCCCACAGTCCCTCAGGCTTTTTAACTTCACTGCACTCTCTCCTTACTGGCTACAGCCAAATTCTTTAGGAGTGTGTCAGTGTGGCAGTGGCACTTTAGGCAACTGCTGTTACAGCAAAAATGTTTTGCCAAAAGCACTTTTGCCTATAGTGAATAATTCCCTTTTCCCAAGATGGGCTGGAGGGATTTTATGTCTCTGTTGGCATGGGAGCAACTTGGCATCCCAGCAACATCTGGAGGTTGTACTGGCAAAATAGAACTCTGGCCTGTCGACAGCTTTCTACCACCAGGATAATCATAACAGAAAACGGATGGCTGACTGGATGGTCGGCTGGCTGGATGGATGGCCAAGATTAAATGACAGTATATGCTGCAAAGGATATGAAAAGATACATGCTGGCATCCTGACAGTGTTGAAACTACGTGGGTTGCTAGCTAGAGCCTGAAATGATATACACCAATAGACATAATGACCATAATAGCATAGGGCTTATGTCCTACTCTACACATGGATCAGGTACTTTAACAAGATAAGTGTAAAATGATACGTATGTAGCTATTTTCCTTTAATTACATTTAGAGAAGCTGGTTAGTAGGAGTCAACACTGGCAGCACTGGTTAACCAGAAACAGCTGAAATATGAAACTAAGAGGAGGAGCTCTGTCAAAATCACAGAAAAGTATTCTGGTAGCATCTACGCCCAACTACATCAACATTTTTATTTAAATCAGATATGAAAAAATGAATCTAACCTTCAATGAAACTTTACAGCTAAATTTAGACAACAGACTTTTTTCTTGCTCCTTCTCAATGAAAAGAGTGAAGCCTTTGTCACCTGAATGACAGATGTTTCATAATGATGCAGGATTTCAATATCTATTCTCCAGCTGAGGTTTACAGTATTATGGAGTAATGGGTTCACTAATTACAGACAGACACTTGGAAAAAAAATGTTTTTCAGCATGAAAGATGTGGGGCAGGGGCAACAGTCACCATTGTTAATGCATTATATTATGACTTAAAAGTGCGTAAGAAATAAACAGAACAAAAGTTTTGCAGCATGAGAGAAATGTAAATCTGTTATTCCATTAATTTTAACTGCCTTCAAGGCACAATATAAAACGTTATCCTTGTTGTCTAATGTTCTCCATGCCCCATGTCTTTCGTGTTCTATTATTTTTTTAACTGCCTTTCAGGCACAATATAAAGTGTTACCCTTGGTATCTAGTACATGTTGCAGAATTTGCTTGTTAGTCTAGGGGAGTGTGGAAATATGATGCCCCCACATACACATTTATACACACAAACACAGCTTTACTCAGTTGCAGTCATGGGCACATTCACCCATGTACCCATGCACACACACCTACCCTACCTATTCACAAACTAAGCCCCGTACTGAACCTCCCAGCACTACATGTTCCCTAAATTGTCCAACACTTCTCAACCATCATCAGGTGAACACAAATTTTTAAATGTGTTCATTAACACAGGTGGTCAATGTTAACGTACATGGCTGTGTATGACAATACTGTCTCTAAATCAGAAATGTTTGCCACAGAATGTACACCAGGTTTACACCTTACAGCAACCTTTCTGACCTAGGCCCACTATATAAATTTATGAATAATGAGGTTACCTACATTAGGAATGAAGTTCTCATTTGTTTATTCTGGCCATCTGTTCCATTTAGCATACAAATAAAATGAAATCTGTTGTTTCCATCCCTATTACTGGTGCCTTCAGTAACTAGCTGGTTAATAAGTTAGTCCTGTAGGATCTCAACTGTCTGTATATGATTCCACCTAAGGTTATTAGGTGGGAGGCATTTTTTTTCTTGTTGTTTTTCTGTTGTCATGCCTGCTGACTCTGACTCTTCTGTAATAAGTAAGACCCATTTGTTCTATCAACTGAAATTAGATCCAGTCATGGCATGGCTACCACCCAAATGCAGCCACCAGAATGTTTAGATTTTTTTTTTTAAGGAAGGTCTAACCCTGCAGTTCAGTGGCTGGATGAGTAAGCCTACTGCAACAAGTGTCTGCTGTACAATCTAGAACATTAGCATGCTAGCCTGCTTCCATGCCTTTCCAATGACTTCTACATCATATAAGCACTGCTTGGCATTGCTAAGTGCATCTTCCTTGCTATATACTGGATGGTATGACATTTGTCCTCCAGCAGGCATCAGCATAGCAAAATAATGAGAGACCTTTCTTCCCCTGACTAGACAAACTGGTGTCACCTGCTCACTCATACCTTCCCCTGCCAACTCCATCATCACTTTGTTACTAATTGATCCTGGATCATCTAGGTCACACCCTACCAACTCCATCATCAGTTTGTTACTAGTTGATCCTGGATCATCTAGGTCACACCCTGCCAACTCCATTATCAATTTGTTACTAGCTGATCCTGGATCTTCTAGGTCACACCCTGCCAACTCCATCATCACTGTTTTACTAGCGGATCCTGGATCATCTAGGTCACAGTCAAGGTTTTATCATTCTGTACCACAGAACCAGTGCACAGAGATGGAGACAGACTAGTATGTAGTACTTTATGTGGAAAACTTAGATGAAACTCTAAGTTTGTTATTAAATTCATGCCACATCAGTTTATGATAAGAATGCAGTGGTATTCTCCTCATGAAGCTTTGATTATGAATTTTGAGTTGCCCATCAGACAGCTTCAGTTTTGTTAAATTTAGAAGATTATGACGGATTTTCCACTCATAACCAACTTATTGTGTTAAAGAAGTTAACCTCAAGAGTTCTGCTTCACTCTGCTCTTAAGGTGATCATGGCATCCATATTGAGAACACATAAGAGTTATGATCAGAGACCCAATCATAATTCTGCATATTGCATGAAGCTCCATGCACTACCAATTACAGAAAAAGAGTGTAGGATCACAAAATGCTTTACAAGATCTGAAAGCAATGAAACAGTTTTTCTTCTGGCACACTATCAAATTTAAAAGTTGTGAGACACTGTTCTTGTCACAGCATTTATTTAAAGTTGTGGCAAACTGCGTATCTAGCAGCTTTTAAACTGTTTTACTTTTTGTTGCTGTTCTGTTGTGGCTAACAGTGGCCTCTGCTAGTCTCTAGTGTAAGACCTGATCTTAACAGTGCTTAGAGGTGCTTAACAAAAAGCTTATTAAGCACTTTTCTGATATCATAAAGGTTAACCAGAAATTTTACCCACTAGACTACTAAACCAGCTGTTCTCTCCACCTTTGTAGTCAACAGAAATAAAACCTTAACTGGGTGAACCACTTAAACAAAGCACACATTTTGGTTGTTTTCTCCCTAGCAGCTGGCCTTCAGCTACTCCCAGTACCTACCCTTGAGCATGATGTTTACCTAGTCTCTTGTCCTCCTCCCCCCTCAGTGACCGGTGGAAAGATCAAAGCATCCCTGTGCAGTCATACTTCCTAAGGAGATTTTCCTAATTTATCCCATCTCCTTTCCCACATCTGTGGCACTCCCAGGGGTTGGACTTGTAATGGGCCTCAGTACTCCTCAGCCACTCACTTCTGCAAGGAGCCTGACATTAGCAGGATGTCAGTCCCACCTACATGTAGCACCAGCCATTAGTCTCTTTCATCACCAGCAGGGAGAGCGAGGCACTGCTTTCTCCTGTGCAAGCACCTTTTCCCACCTCCCCCCAGAATGGGTGCACCCATCCTACCTCCCCCCAGAATGGCTGCAACCATCCAACCTTCCCCTAGAATGGGTGCACCCATCCCACCTCCCCCTAGCATGGGTGCACCTATCCTACCTGCACTGCCAAGCACATGAGATATCATAAGAGATCAAACTCAGATCGCCTGAGCTGTGGTCCAGGCTCTGTCCTTCTGTGCACCAGCACAGGCTTAAACAAAACACACTTCAATGCTAACATCATGAAAGAGAAATTTACTACATCTGTCAGAAACAAATTATGCTTCCCTTTATGGTTTTAGTTCTTACAGTATACTAACTGATTAGTTAACTATTGATATCCCATGACAACAATAATCTTTATCCTGAAAGGGAGTGATCAGTGTAGAATACAAGAAAAATGTGGTTAAAACAGAACTCAGACAATATGACTTTAATCATACAGACTACTCCTTTTTTCCAGGATAAAAGTATCTTTATGCATTAGCAAAGTGTGAAACCTTCAAACTTATCTTGCAGCTATTTCTAAAGAAAAACGCATATGTGCATGCATACGGTTTACTATCAAAATTTTGAGGTTACTTGCCTCAACTATTCACATCCCCAACCTGGAACAATGAAACAGCATCACGCCAATTGCTTAGAATGTTGATTCTTTCAGAGGAAAGTATCGACATTCAACAGCTCACCATCCAGAAAAAAACATCCGTTATGAGGCGGAAAATTTCCTACCATTTTACAGGGGGGAAAGCCCCCCTGCACCCCCCACATGCCCTGCTACTTATAAATTCTAACTCCAAGATCGTACTATAGTGAGGAAAAGGATAATTTTCTCAGTCCCCACGGTAGTGCGATGCACTTCAAAACACCAAAGCTCCAAACTGCGAACACAGTCTCCATAGCGACGGGTCAAAGTCAACAGGAATTGTGTTCGCAGTTTTGCCTCTCTGTGTTCGTCCTTCTCACTGTCGAGGTAAGCCACCTCGACATTTGGATTGTAAACCGCATGCATACACACATACATGTACATGCACATGCACATGCACACACACACACACACACACACACACACACACACACACACACACACACACACACACACACTCGCGCACACACTCACTCTCTCATCTAATACTGCAGTACCACTAAGACTCCATTCTCACACATATATTACAATGTCAGAAGCTTGGTGAGTAGCACACTCACCTTTGACATTGAAAGATCAGAAAGTTGTAGGTTTTATTCCCAACTTAAGTGAATGAATTCATTTTCCAGTACTGATACTTCAGTGCAGCATTAGAGAGTGCTGCACTCCTGAGTGTATTGTCCTTCAAAAGAGATGTTAAACCAAGGTCCTGTCTGCCTGAATTTGCAGTAACACAGGTGTGTGTAAAAGATATCACCATGGCACATAAAGAAAAGTGCAGCATTGCTTTAGTTTATATATATATATATATATATATATATATATATATATATATATATATATATATATATATCATAATTTTATACACATTTCACATTATTTATATATAGTGTAATTCCATATACATTCATTTATGCTTTCATACTCACAATATTTACACTTTCAGTTTCACAGTAATATTTATACTTACCATAGGTTCATAAGGTCACAGGTAAGTACTATACCAGCTGTCCCTGGGAGCCATTTAAGCCAAGCTAATATCCCTTTTTGTGCTTGAATTAATAATTATATATTACCCCTAATGAATAATGAATACCTGGGATTATACCATAGATAATTTGAGGGGAACCATGTATGGGATAAAGCACTGAGGAGTTGCCACTGTCCATTAGTGGTACAGGGGGGAAGTCCTAAGGTAAATTTTCTGTTTACCATCCATAGATACAAGTTGCGTTTGAATATGGACAGGGATAAACCTTGTTTTATATGAATCAGGAGTCTGTTCCAGAACAGCAGTATCCAAGATATACCTGTCCCACCAAACCTTTCTGTTGATGTTGCAGAAGAGGTTTAGATCCCTAGATTGAGTATTTCTGAAGCCATTTGACTTGTTGATTTGTAGTAAACCCATAAGTATTGGCTCAGAGATTGTCTTGTATGTCAGATACAGATCACCTCTTAGCAGTCTTATACCATGCATAGTGACATTGCTTTGAGTCAGTCCATATAGGACATGTAGGACATATGTTGGCCAAAAGTTGGGTCATTGTCTCCATAGGTTCCCAAATCCTGGACAACTGGGTCAGCTCTTAGAGATGTATTGTCATTGTGGTGGTTCCCTGAGGTAGATGACAACCTGACTTCCCATAGGGCACAATAATGCATTTTGTGGGGCATTTAGTATCAATCCATGATTTTGGCACCAGTTATTTATTTCTGACAAACCTTCCTGCAGGGTGGCTAAGTCATTTGGAGATTCAATGATGGCTCCGAACTTGCAGTCATCCGCAAACTTAGTCAGTCAGAGCCCTTAGGTATTGGCTTTTACTGCAAAAAGGTAGATGCTGAACAAGAGTGGGCCTAGCATAGAACCTTTGGGGACTCCACTGGAGACTGGTCAATGTCTCTTTAGTCTCATATTTTCATAATTACATTATCATCACAATTCTGGGTCACGTAGGCCATTTTCATGGCTTTAACAATTTTCATTCATTATTTTGTTTACCTTTTCACCCTTCCATCTATCCCCAATCATTTTTTCACATCTATATTATAACATCAAACTTTTTAAACATCGAATGTTATAATATCGAACCCCAAACACCGAAAACTGAAAACATCGAACAGTCAGAATAGTGAATTTTTTCCCAGGAAATAAATTCGCTTTTCCGAGAAACATACATACAACACAAACACACACAAAAAACAGCAATCCACACACATAGGTTTATAGGTTCATAGGTAGGTACTAGGCTATCTGCCAGAGGGCATTTATAAGCCTAGCCAGAGTGTGTTGGCTTTTGCCGCCCCATTGATTAATTAACTGAGCCTTTGTCAAGCAGAGCCAATGAAGTGATCCCAGGGGTGTATTTTCTGTTACCCATCCAATCGTCAAGGCTTCTCTTGAAGAGTGTTAGTGAGGGGCTCTGCCTAATGTAGTTAGGAATTTTGTTCCAAAGCATGAGGAGTCTCTGTGACAGGAATTTATCCCTCCAGCATGTTCTATTTATTGTTGTGGCGAGGTGTAGCTCACTAGAGCGCGTGGCTCGCAGTGACTTGGATTTCTTTAGGTGGAGCATGTCCATCAATTCTGAGTTGGACATGGCTTTGTAAGTCAGACAGAGATCACCTCTGAGTAAGCGATATGCCACTGAGTACAGCCGAAGTTTTTTTAAGTCGGGCTGCATAGGACATATGTTTGAGGCCAGTAATCCTCTTGGTGAGGTGCTTTTTTGGTCTTTCAAGCTGTTGGAAGTGTCTTGTGAGGTACATCCCAAATGGGGCATTGTACTCTATGATGGGTCTGATGAGTGACGAGTAGAGGGGCACTATAACCTCTTTATTTCTAGATGCAAACTCCTTAGTAATTAGATGGGCCACATAGAAGGATTTCCTAACTACTTTGGCAATATGATGGTCAAAGGAGAGATTACTATCTACTTGGGTCCCCAGATCTCTTATTACCTCTTCTGTATTAAGGGAGCTGCCTCCTATGTGGTAATTCGTGGGTGTTTTGTTTTTCCCAAATGGGATGACTATGCATTTTTTGGCATTTAGCTTGAGGCCATGACTTTGACACCAGGTGTCTGTCTCAGTAAGGCCTTTTTGGAGGATGTCCGTGTCAGCTGGAGAGTCAATTATGGCTCCCAATTTGCAGCCATCGGCGAAATTGGTTAGCCATAGTCCTCCTGTGTTTGCCTGTACTTCTGAGAAATATATGCCGAACACTAGGGGTCCCATAACTGAGCCTTGCGGGACACCACTTGTGACTGGTTTAGAGTCAGACCTGGAGCCTGCTATTTTTACCGTGTGAGTTCTGTCTGTAAGACAGTTGGCAACCCATCTTGTGACGTAGGGGTTTATGTTCAGGCTGGTGAGTTTTTCTATAATACCCGAGTGAGGAATGGTGTTGAACGCCTTGGCGATATCAAAGTAGGCTGTGTGAACCACCTTTGCCTCATCTATGGCCTTGGTAACTGTCTCGAAGAAGTCAACCAGATTTAGTAGGCATGATCTGCCCTTAACAAAGCCGAACTGGGTCAGGTCAAGTGTTTGGAGGTTCCCAATGTCTTTGTTAATGAGTTCCATGATGATGCGCTCCATAGCCTTGCAGACCAGGCTAGTCAGGCTTATTAGTTAGTTACCAGGGTCAGTTTGTACTAATCCATTCCATTATGATGTCCACAGCTTAATCCATCCAGTCCAAGTGTTGCTTCTTGCAGTCCTTCCCTTATAGAGCCCTCAGATTCCTTCATTTTAATTTCCAGATATCTTTTCATCTTCTATTTTCCTATCCATTCATTTGCTGCTGATTATATATTATTTTACATTCTTTGCTTAATATTCCATCTTACTTTCTTGTTTGTTTTTGAAACATCTTTATTAAATCACAACTAAACCTTAAACCTCTCTCCTTCTTCTCTATATTATTCTGCAAGTATTGTTCCCACAGGTTGCATTTGCCTCTATATAATTTACTGTTTTCTTTTTCTAAAGGTCTCAACTTCAATACTTTTATTTCTGTTACAATGTTGTATACTTCAGTTACAGTTGGTTTAGATTTTGATTTCCATTTTTCTAGTAATTGCTTTTTTGGCAGTCAGTAGCATTAAACTTTGTAAGGCCTTACTATTTCCAGGCAATCCAAAGCCTATGTCACAGCCCAGAAGAATAATTTCCTTACTTTTAGTGATGTGCTCTCTCAACATTTCTGACAAAAACACACTAACTCATTGCATTCCTAGAACACATTCCCCTCCCTTTCCCATCACACCTCCAGCATTTGCTATTTACTCGAGGAAAACATTTCTGAAATCTCCTTGGAGTATAAAATTATCTATGTAAGTACTTAAAAAAATTCTAACTTCTTGAACTTTGTTGCAAACTTAGGAGATATGCATATGTCTTTTCATTGCCCCTTGGTAAATTGCCTTTCTAGTCTCTCTTCCAAATCTTTTTTAACCTCCTGTGACTGATTATTATAGATATCATACAATATTTTATATGATCTACTATTATCCCTTTTTGAACAGTAGTTACTATTCTAGACGCAACTAAACACTCTACCATAGCTGGTCTTTCAGTGAACACTCCCATATCCCTCACCCTTTGCCTATAGTATGTTATCAGTCTTTGGTTTAGAATACAGCCTCTAATCTGAATTCCAAACCTCTGTTTGGCCTCAGCCCACTTGATTACCTTTCCCTCCCTTATTTGTTCTCAATACCTTGGTTCCTTTGTTAATTTTCTGTACTAAATTCCTACCCCTTCCTATTTTCTCTGCCATTATTCGAAGAGCATGCTACTACTAACAGTGTTAGAATCATCTTGGATTTTATCAGGAAGGCAATTCAAGCATTTGAATTCATGATAGAATAATATGTTTAATTAGGAGGATTATATGAAGGGTCAGAGGTAACAGTTAAGGGGAAAGGGCTGTTATGCAGCAAGCTGTGTTTGAAAAGAGGAACCAGGTAGGGATTGTCCTCTTAATTTGCTTTATATTTAGATCCACTGACAAAAAAAAAATAAGGGACTCTCAAATTCAAGGATACAACAGGTATGGCACTCAGAAAGAGTTAGCCTTCTTTGCAGATGATATTATTTTGCTTTGATAACTGCAGAAAATGACATTTAGATATTTTGGTACCATTTGAGACAGTTTTGGGCCTTTTCTGTATATTAAATTAATGAAGATAAAACAAATGCTATAGCAGTTAACTAAGTGGCAGCACATGATTGTTTCAGCAATAACCATATTTAGGGTGACATGATAAGATGCAGAATTTAGGATGGATTAAAATGGTTTCTATTATGGCAGCTAAGGAGATGTGAGAAGAGACTAAAAAGATAATGCAAAAACTGAGAAACTGGATAAACTTAATTGTGCATATGGATTGCAAGATACAACAGTGGAAATGGTTTTAGTCTCTTTAATTTTATGTATAGGTCTGAAATATTTTTATCAATGACGGAGAAGTTGTGCATCTTAATGGAATTTATTTAGCAGGTAAAGAGGGCAAGACTTAAGCGGGATAAGTTGTTTCTCACCATATAACAAGGTGGTTTAGAATTATGTGATTTGGGAGTTCAAGAAATGAGAGTAGCATTTTTGATGTAGATCCTCAATGAGAATAAAAGCAACCTTACAGAATGTTATATTCATAAAGTAGCAGGAAGTATCCTTAGAACTAGTCAAGAACACAATTTTATTGTAATTTGATAATCGGGTAAGCTGGCTGGTCAGCAGACCATTTTGAGCAACAACCTGGGCTAAGTGACAAGTTAAAATTTAAATCAAATATGGAGTGCACATAGTAAATATTGAACATGCTATAATTTAATAAGTAATGATACTGAGAGTCTGTTGGTGGTAACATTTGGGTGATTAAAAGTTAACCATCATCTTGAAACCAAGAACACGCTGCATCCATTGTTTGATGTTCATGTAGTTTTGCATCCAAGAGCTGCAGGGTCCTTTGCTGCTTGACATCAAGTGTGAGAGCATTCCATATGGATGAGCAAATTTAAGAAAAGGTTCTTTCCCCAGTAGAGGTTTTAAAGTGTGGTCTAACAAGGGATATATATTTTCTTCATTAAGTTTGCTGCCATATTTATAGCTTTGATTTTAAGGGAGGGCACTGGACCTGCCTAAATATCCAGTAAAAGTCCAACCTAAAAACTTTTATTCTTAAAATCACAGGATAGCTTATAAATTCATTTAATCCAGGCTTCCTATTGGCCATTAAATTAGCAATCCATTTAGTCTCTATTGTTTCTGTTAGAAGCATGATATCACCCCCCCTGATGCTAGGTCTAACATTTACAATGACCCTAAATTTAAAAATATGTTCAGGGAATGAAGTCACATGCCTACACAATGCATTTCTTTCATCTTTGTTCCTAATGCTGGAAAGATGCTGAAGGATCCTTATTTTAAACATGCAATTTGTCTTGCCTGCATAAAAACTTTGGCATTGACAACACTCTGCTAGATACACTATGGCAGGTTGCTCTTCCTTTAAGGTGAAACACTTTATGGGTAATAGGATATAGGGACAAGCTTTGCATGATCCACAATTGTTAGTTCCTGTTGTGTGTGCATGGAAGGTTCCTGATTCCTTCTGTATCTAAAGGTCCCTACTACATCCCCAGTATATTAGCCTGTCAGTATATTCCAATTTTTTCTCACTATATTACAAATGTCACTAGTATTGCTGCTATAATTTAACATAACCTGTAGACCTTTGCTGGAATTACCATTGCTCTTCTTAGCTTCACTGTTTTAGGATTTTAAAATCCAGGGTTTATAGTCACTGCATTTCAGATCTCTCTTTCCAGCCTTGTTCACCAGGTTCTGTTTATAGCCTCTTTCATTAAAGTTCTCCTTAAGTTCAGATGTTTCTTTCTTTTAAGCCAGAAATATTTTCTGTATAACTTTGTCCAATACTTTCTGCATCTTTCTTGCATTACTTTCATAAAAAATATCATCTGTATTTGGACTCCAATTGTTACATCTTATCCTTGTTTTTTTTTTAATATAAACTTAATCACCCCACCACATATCCCTTCTTATTGTATATGTTTCTCTAACAACTCATTCAATGTTTTAATGACCACTCTTGGTTTGTACTAATCCATTCCATTATGATGTCCACAGCTTAATCCATCCAGTCCAAGTATTGCTTCTTGCAGTCCTTCCCTTATAGAGCCCTCAGATTCCTTCATTTTAATTTTCCCTTCTCAGTGCTTCTTAACATTTCCAGATATCTTTTCATCTTCTATTTCTCTCATCCCATATCTTTTTTCATACATTCTACTTAAAAAATTTCATTCCTATCCATTCATTTGCTGCTGATTATATATTATTTTACATTCTTTGCTTAATATTCCATCTTACTTTCTTGTTTGTTTTTTTGAAACATCTTTATTAAATCACAACTAAAACAGTGACACAAGTACACATACAATAATATAAAAGAAAACAAACCACAGTAACACTGTTTCATGAAGTATACATATTTCCTTTTTAACAATTATCATTCACTCCAACATTACTTAAATTGTTCAGTTCCTTCTTCCCCTTAAACCTCTCTCCTTCTTCTCTATATTATTCTGCAAGTATTGTTCCCACAGGTTGCATTTGCCTCTATATAATTTACTGTTTTCTTTTTCTAAAGGTCTCACCTTCAATACTTTTATTTCTGTTACAATGTTGTATACTTCAGTTACAGTTGGTTTAGATTTTGATTTCCATTTTTCTAGTAATTGCTTTTTTGGCAGCCAGTAGCATTAAATCTTGTAAGGCCTTACTATTTCCAGGCAATCCAAAGCCTATGTCACAGCCCAGAAGAATAATTTCCTTACTTTTAGTGATGTGCTCTCTCAACATTTCTGACAAAAACACACTAACTCATTGCATTCCTAGAACACATTCCCAATTACCTCTCCCTTTCCCATCACACCTCCAGCATTTGCTATTTACTCGAGGAAAACATTTCTGAAATCTCCTTGGAGTATAAAATTATCTATGTAAGTACTTAAAAAAATCCTAACTTCTTGAACTTTGTTGCAAACTTAGGAGATATGCATATGTCTTTTCATTGCCCCTTGGTAAATTGCCTTTCTAGTCTCTCTTCCAAATCTTGTTTAACCTCCTGTGACTGATTATTATAGATATCATACAATATTTTATATGCTCTACTATTATCCCTTTTTGAACAGTAGTTACTATTCTAGACGCAACTAAACACTCTACCATAGCTGGTCTTTCAGTGAACACTCCCATATCCCTCACCCTTTGCCTATAGTATATTATCAGTCTTTGGTTTAGAATACAGCCTCTAATCTGAATTCCAAACCTCTGTTTGGCCTCATCCCACTTGATTACCTTTCCCTCCCTTATTTGTTCTCAATACCTTGGTTCCTTTGTTAATTTTCTGTACTAAATTCCTACCCATTCCTATTTTCTCTGCCATTATTCGAAGAGCATGCTACTACTAACAGTATTAGAATCATCTTGGATTTTATCAGGAAGGCAATTCAAGCATTTGAATTCATGATAGAATAATATGTTTAATTAGGAGGATTATATGAAGGGTCAGAGGTAACAGTTAAGGGGAAAGGGCTGTTATGCAGCAAGCTGTGTTTGAAAAGAGGAACCAGGTAGGGATTGTCCTCTTTCCCTTTTTTAATTTGCTTTATATTTAGATCCACTGACAAAAAAAAATAAGGGACTCACAAATTCAAGGATACAACAGGTATGGCACTCAGAAAGAGTTAGCCTTCTTTGCAGATGATATTATTCTGCTTTGATAACTGCAGAAAATGACATTTAGATATTTTGGTACCATTTGAGACAGTTTTGGGCCTTTTCTGTATATTAAATTAATGAAAATAAAACAAATGCTATAGCAGTTAACTAAGTGGCAGCACATGATTGTTTCAGCAATAACCATATTTAGGGTGACATGATAAGATGCAGAATTTAGGATGGATTAAAATGGTTTCTATTATGGCAGCTAAGGAGATGTGAGAAGAGACTAAAAAGATAATGCAAAAACTGAGAAACTGGATAAACTTAATTGTGCATATGGATTGCAAGATACAACAGTGGAAATGGTTTTAGTCTCTTTAATTTTATGTATAGGTCTGAAATATTTTTATCAATGACGGGAGAAGTTGTGCATGGAAATTAAAAAAAAAACTTAATGGAATTTATTTAGCAGGTAAAGAGGGCAAGACTTAAGCGGGATAAGTTATATGTCTGTGAGTGAGAGGGAGGTTAGAGGATTGGTGAGGATGCAGAGAGTAGAGTTGACAAAAGTGGATGAGTTTAAATACTTGGGATTAAGAGGAAGAGAGTACAGGCAGGGTGAAGTGGGTGGAGAAGAGTGTCAGGAGTGATTTGTTTCAGACGAGTACCAGTAAGAGTGAAAGAGAAGGTCTACAAGAGGTTAGTGAGACCAGCTATATTATATGGATTGGAGATGGTGGCACTGACAAAAAGACATGAGTCAGAGATGGAGGTGGCAGAGTTAAAGATGTTAAGGTTTGCTCTTGGTGTGATGAGGATGGACAGATTAGTAATCAGTATATTAGAGAGTCTGTTCAGGTTGGAAAGTTTGGAGACAATGCCAGAGAGGCAAGATTATATTGGTTTGGACATGTGCTGAGGAGGGATGCTGGGTATATTGGGAGAAGGATGCTAAGGATGGAGCTGCCAGGCAAGAGGAATAGAGGAAGGCCTAAGATAAGATTTATAGATGTGGTGAGAGAGGACGTGCAAGTGGTTGGTGTGACAGATCAAGATGCAGAGGATAAGAAGAAATGGAAACAGATGATCTGCTCTTGCGACCCCTAATGGGAACATCCAAAAGAAGACAGTGATATCTACAGGGATCAGTGAGTAAAATAAATCTGTAAATGTTGCTGACAGTGGTCTGTAGGTTCTGTGTGTCAGACCTGGAATATAAGGATAACAGTGAGAGGCCATATTCATTTTGGGGATAAGCACAAATTTGGCCAGGGCATGTTGGGCAGTTGGTAACAGCAGATGTGCAATCCTGTAGCATGGGCTGATAGGCTGAGATTAGAGAAGGTTTAACTAACAACGCTATCAGTATGCTTGGAGAAGGTAAGTGAGGGGTCCAGGGTTAGTCTAAGATAATTTTGTTATGTACTATTGGGTAGTGCATTATCGATATTATCTGGAATTCAATGAAGAGAGAAGTTATGTAACGTCTGACTGGTGGCAAATACCATGGCATTGAATATTGTGGGATTTACCAGAAGTGTGTTTTCAGGATCCAATTGCAATTCTATGTGAAACTAGCTTGTAACTTTTGCTCTAAGTCTGAAGAATTATTACTTGCTTCAGAAAAGAAACCGTTTTTCTGTTATAATATCCCGACTTTGTCGGAACATTTTAACATCCCGTATGGACATTGTAATGGACAAAAGTGCTCAGACAGGATTAAAGGTTTGTTCATGTTTTTGCAGCACTTCTGGTATCTCTGGTGGATTTGCTTTGGTTCTTTCCCTAAAAAAGTGAAACTTGCTCTTTTTTAAAACTTTTGTCTATACATCATTATTTTTTACTTTTTTTCTCTTTTTTCAAATAATTATTTTTCTAGTTGTCTTATTTTGTCACACCTTATTCTATCTCTATTTAGTATTTTCTGATAGTTTCTTCATATTCCATCTTGCCTCTTTTTTCATTCTGTTTTCATCTGATAAGAAAAAGTTTTTTTATACCTTTTCTTATACTCCACTCAACAACATGCCCAATTGTTATAGTGTATTGTTTGTAGTTTCCATAATTTTCTGTTATTCCTTCATTTCATTCTTTTTTCTGACCTTACCAGTTAATCTTTTTCATTCTTTTTCTCCCTTTATTATTTCTCTGGCTCCTATTCTAGCCCACACTATTCTGTGATTTAGAAATTCAGTCATTTCCATTCCCCATCACTTCCTCCATATTTTTTGAATATATCATATTTCAGTTCTAAAAAAATCCTCTTTTGTATGTCCAGTCCCTATTCTCCCCATTTTCAACCCTCCACATTTTACTAACTCTTTCAGCAACTGAATATCTTGCGTTATTCTTCATTTTCCTTCCTTAAGTTACAATTGAAATCTCCTACTATACTTATTCACACGTTTACCATTACATAATTATTTATTTATTTCTTCAAACATCTTTTTCCTCTCAGGCATATTTGTATGTATGCATATATCACTATTAGTTGGACACATCTTTCCCTTCTTCTCATATCATATAATACCCTCCTCCCAGGTACTATCGCATCTAATATTTTTATTTCCACATGCAACTAAAATTATGTCAATACGGTTTGTTTTCATTTATATAAATGTATGATTGCCTATGTCATACATGATAATTTAATAAATATGTTTCTTGTTTAAAAAAATATTTTTATTTCCACACTTCTTATCAGAATCATTATCCTTGAATGTCTCCTTTCCCACTGACCACATAATCTAACTTTTTTCCATCTTCATGCACATTATACCCAGCAAACTTATCACATCCAAATTTAATTTCTTATCCCATTCCATCACTAACAAATTTCTGATGAAATGTTGTATACTGTTTACATTTAATGCCGATATTCCTATATTATCCTTTTCCTCTGTGTCTTTTTCAGTTATTGTTCTATTTATTCTCCTTGCCCTGAACTGATTTTTATCTTGTTCTTGTTCTTCCGCTGTCTCTAACGCTCTGTCCTCTCCTTCACCACTTTCTAATAGCGCATACTTATTTGTAACTTGTATCTGAGACCTGTCTACAGACCACTCCTCTTCATTTACCCCACCCTTTCCATGACTCATTCTCTTATTCACATATTTCTCCCATAATGCTTTCTTTATCACAAGTATCTTCAGTAATATTTTCAACTAATTGTCCCTCATCTTTGCTATTTTCTTTTTTTCTGGTCTTATTCTTACAAAAATGTCCACTCATTACATTTTCTATATAAACATTTACAATTCCTTGTATTATGCTCTCATCTCCTACATTGCCCACATCTTCTTCTGTTGCAATCTTCCTCCTTCTTTAAAAAAAAAAGACTTGGGTTGTCCCACATATCCAGCAGTGCCTTTTCTCCCATTTAATAGTATTATGTTTGTTACATTCTGTATTTCCTTCACTTGCATTCACTGTTATCCCTACTTCCCACCCTCCTGTCCAAACTTTTCTTTCATCATATGCTTCTTTAATATTATGTACTTTGCTACAATGGAAAAAAAATCTTATCTCATATTCTTTTACATCTGATGTTTTGAACTGTGCATTAATTTTAGTTTCAATTGGATGCTTAAATGCTAAAACAGAAAATCTTTCCATGCCAATACAATTTTTTTTTTCTCTGCTCCATTCAAAAAGTTTTCTGCTAACAAATGAGTTTCAAATGTAAGTTCACAAAAGTCTTCATTACCTAAGTGAATTGATGTCCTTATGTTTTTTTTAATTAAAAGCTATTGGCAAAATAATATTATCTATAATGTCATACATGTTAATGGCATCATTGTGTTTTTTTTTTAGTTTGATTTTTACCACAGGTTGTTTTCTTTGCACATTCAGTCCTTCAGTGTTCTGTTGCATTTTGCTTCCTCCATATCTGCATACACTCATTCAACCATTAAGACTTGTGTTTCAGGTTTTTCACCATTAAAATTGGTCACAACTGCCTCTGCCATCTCTGGACTGCTATCCCATAAGCAGTCATGTGTGTCACCTAATGTCTCATACACTAAAAGAGTAGGGGAACTTTATTAATAGATACAGTGAGCAAGTCCACAATTTATTATATAACTACTCTTCATAAGAGTAAACCAACGAAATCATGCTTAACTAAAATAACTTATCATATTTATCTCTATTATTCTTATCTAAAATAAAATACACACCAATCATCAACATATCTAAGGAAACCAACTGAAATTATTTTAAATTATATTCACCTAAAACATTATCCCCAAAATATTTTACTCTATCACATTCCGTAAGTGCCAGCTGTATTATTTCTTCAAATTTACATAAATGACATACCCTCTCTTTCCTTCCCTTATAATTAATCTGCCCTTTCACAGTAACATTACTCTCCAAAAAAGGTCCTTTATTTCAAATTCATATCTATAATCATCGCATACCACAATTTTTGTTAGGTAATTTATCCCATATATTTTTATATATTTAATTTCCAATGAACAATCTGATTTACATATTCTTTCATCAAGAAATTCTCAACTGATTTTCTTTTATAACATCTCATACTCCTTTTCAAACTTGTACCATAATATTTTATCCTATTAAATCACTCAATCTTAATGACATTTTAAATAAAATTCAGTACAAATGTATAGATACAAAATAAACTACAGGATTGTATAATCCTAATTCCCCTTCTTCTTTATAAAATATATAATTCCACACTTGATCTGGTTCACCCTAGACCCCTACAAAAACATTCCCCACAAGAACAATTTACCAACTATAAAAGAATATACAAATGTACTGTTTCCTAACAGAGAAAAAATAACCTGAGGATTCGTAAAGATTTCCACCAAGGGCCATAAGGATGATGGCAAAAAGGCCCTGTTTCCGCAGTGCAGCAAACTGCAATTCAGAGATACATTAGCCACAAAGAGAAAAGACCTCATTATCAGCTAATTTGCATATCCCTGAATCACAGTTACCTACCACAAAGTGCAGATCAGCACTTCCTGCAATACATATCAGAAATACAGCAGTTTCATTTTGCAAATTTAGCAATACTTCTGCTTACCATTTAAATAACATTCCACTTAAATCTGGCACAGCCATCAGGGATTTAGGTACATATGTTGTTAAACGACTATCTTTTGATGTCCACATCTCTGTGTTGGTTAGAAAATCCTTCTAACTTCTGCAAGTTATCCTTTGTGGTATCTCTTTTTTATCCCTTATAATACCCATTATTAAATATAATGCACCCTTCAGCATGTACCTTGCTAAGCACCAACAGAAGCTTGAAAGACCTCAATATTCCATCACCAAAAAGATCTCAGGCCTCAGTGCCCTTAGCTTCTCTGATAGACTAAATGCCCTGTACTTCTGCTTGGTGTCATGGTGAACCCTTCATGTTATGAATGACCCAGCACTTTTTGAACTCCTTCACCTAAACAGAACTAGTGGTAAACAAGCACACCCTCTAGAGACCTAAATTTATACTAAAACATTAACAATACCAGCTGGATCACTCAATGTATCAAGCACTTCTGGAGTAGGCTGCCTTTACCTATCAAGCAGAGTACTTCCCTAGCAGCCTTTAAAATCAGTCTGGATGACCAGAATGGGTGACTGAAAATTTTCACCATGACTATGTGGAGATAGTCTACATAATCGGGGACATTGTTATTCTCTTAATAGTATGAGGTGCTGTGTCTGAGCTACTTGATGTTCTCTCTGGCTATAAGCTTATTAAGAACCTATGAACCTATAAACCTATCTGTATTGCTCTGTTAAGATGATTTTACTGTTGTAGTCTTATTTAGTATGAGATTGACCCCTATACATACATATTTCAGCAGTATTTATAACTTTAATTTCAATGTGATAGTGTACCTAATGCAATAGATTTAACACATATTTGCTGTTATACTATATGGAAAAGATGGAAAACTTATCTAAAAATGGCACTGAAGAATTTTACAAGACACACAAAACAACAACTTACTTGGAGTACTGTATTTTCCTCATACACAGCTTGATTATATGTTTATATGTAATTTGATGGCATTATACATTTTAATGACAAAATATATAATTTTCCTAACAGTATGTCTGTATCTGAGAAAACGTCTGTTGATGGGAGTTTAATAAGATTTTGAATGATACTTCAAGAAAGGATAATTATGTTAACTTACAATTATTATCCACACTATATATTAATTGTCCAATTATAAGCATAGAATTGGTATCATTGGCATTATGGAAAGTAGGAAATAAAACATGTATGGGACCTGACAATGTACCTTCTATTTTAATACATGTTATAAGGGATTTGTATCCCATGTATAATATCATATTAAAAAAAACTGTAATGTCCCTTTAACTTGGAAAAAGTCTGTAATATCATCAATTCATAAAAAAAGGGGACAAATTGGAGCTGGTTAATTATAGACCTATTAGTTTGATCTCTATCCTTTGTAAATATTTTAAAAGATCTTTGCTGAGCCAACTAATTAAAATCGAATAATCATTTATGTAATTATGATAGATATCAACACAGTTTCACTTTTTGGAGGTCAACTCTTACAAATTCAGTTGAATACTATGGTCATGTAACAATAGCCATGGAAGAATCAGAATCTGTTGAAGTTCTATCCATTGCCTTGGCAAAGGCTTTTGATAATATCTCCCATGATTTCATAATAAAGGTATTAAAATTGTATGGGAAAATCATATGGATTTAACCTGTTCTTGATTAATTAGATGATTACTACTTAGCTTACAGGAGAGACTCACTAAATATCAATAAAGGGTCATCATTCCATTTTTTTTCCAGCTTATACTGGTGTGCCACAAGGCTCTGTTTTGGTTCCATATTTATTTAACCTTGTTTTATCCACTAGTCCGATTAATAACAAATTCTGGCAAGTAAAATATGAGGATAGCTGTAAATTTTGGATTTATTTAGGGCTGTGACAAGACAACATGAGACAAACCAAAAAACAAACTGATAATCCACAAAATCCGACTAATAACTGTAAGCCAAGGAACTTGTACATAAAATACAAATTTATTCTTATCGAATGAAGTGCTTTTCGTTGGCACAAATGTGTCATCTTCTTCAGATTCAAAACAGTTTTGTGAAATACACACACCACTTAAAACAACTTACTTTTGTCATGTGATCAGCATCAGCTGGTGCTGCTGTTCTAGAGCCTGCTCATATTTAAAGTGATATTACATATAAAAAGCAGTAATAAAACACATTGTGCACACTGGTACAACGTTCAACAGACTGATAAAACCTAATCTAAGCTAAGCAGATTAACTACGCTTAGCAGTCAATATTGACTGCTTAATAATAAAGAATAAATCAATTAGTGTTACAGTTAAACAAGTTAAACTTATGGCAATCCTGGTTGAATAGCAATCCTAAGAAGTCAGAAATTGTCAACCAACAACTCAGACAGGATTGGTTCGATACTGTCAGTTAACTCAATTTTACAATACAAGTAAAAGTGTTAAAATACATTAATAACCAATACGTTTATTACAAATTGTACTTAAAAAATGCTAACAAGCGACTATCTCAAGATGTCAGAAATTGACCATTGGTCAAGGCCATTTTTTTAGAGTACAAATATTTAAGGTTTATAAGAGGTTTGATGTTTATAAAAAACTATTAAGGGCTTGCCTACAAAAATACTTATAGTTATAAATCGCCAAACTAATAAATAAACATAATCAAAAACACATTGTTGTAAGTTACAAAGTTCCTGCTTCATCTATTTAGACTTTTTAACTTTAAGAGGCAAGCAATATTGCAGGCATCATTCAGACCAGGACTTAGAAATGCATTTAGTCTCACCTGCCATAACAGCTCACGTTCTTCGAGCATCAAGTTAAATGGTCCACCTCTCACATCAAAGCTCACATGGTCTATAACTTTGAAAAGAAACTTGTGGTTACTGTGTTCAATAAGGTGTCTTGCTAATGGATTATCATCTTTTTTCTTTTCTATAGCATATGTGTGCTTGTATACTCTATCTTTTAGCTTACGTTCGGTTTTACCGATGTAGAAGGCTGAGCAAGCTTGGCACCTAGCCACATAAACCACAAGCTTAGAGTTACAGTTGTAGTTTGACCTCAACTTGAAAGTCCTACCATTAACAACACAACTCTCCCCTATCTCAATGTGTCTGCACGTTCTGCAGTTACCGCATGTAGTCATTCCTACTCACCTTGACAGGGGTCCTATACTCTTTCTTTCGAGCAAAGTTTTCAGGTTTGCTCCTTTCCTAAAGACAAGGTTTGGCGCTTGTCCAAGTTTAATGGTCAAAGATCTGTCAAGTAAGATTAATTCCCAATTTTTGTTCAAGATAAATCTGAACATTTGACTGTCATTACTGAAAGTAGTTATGAAACTAGCTTGAAATTCTTTAGTTGTCTCCCCAGTTGTTACTTCTGCTGTCAATGCGCGGTTACTAATAGTGCTGCCCTCTATCAAGTTCGTTACCTCAACATTTATTGTGTTTGCAAAATTACTGTTAAGTAAAGGTTTAACTACACCTAACTGTCTCTTAAGTCTCACTTCTGTTACCAAAGATTGTATCAGCTGTAAGGGGTAGCCTCGTTGTAAAAACATATTGCTTAACAATTGACACTCATCATTAAAATTGAATTTTAGTACTAACAAATGAGGTTAGGTATTTTAGTAAACCTAGGCCCTTCTCAACAATACGACTAAATGGGTAATCTTCAAGAGATGTATAATGTGTAAAGATTTGGACATCTTAATTTTATCTGACTTTTCTTTTAACCTTCATGTATCTAGTGTAAGAAAAGAAGCTTTCTCTCTTTTGGGTTGAATATTCAGATGTATATCTCTCAAAGATGAAGCTAATCTAGTTTATCTATATATTATGTATATGTGATCCATACTGAAATGTAATAATACCTTTTGCATGTATAATTGGCATCAAAATAATCTGACAGAATTTGTGCAAAGGAAATAAAAAAAATATCCCCTCTCTTAAGGAACATTCCTACAAGGAAATACATTAGTTATTAAATAAATACTCTCTACACTTTAGATATACTAGAGAGAAGGCTATTGTTGCATATAGGATTTTTTTTGTGTTGAGATGTTACAATGCATAACATTAATCATTGTAATAACATCCAAAATCATAAGTATGAGCTCTTAAATTTTATCATAAGCTAATGTATGACTTCTCTCAGATATAATTAGATTATACAATTAATTCCTAAACTATGGAATTGTATTCTTCTGAACATCAGGTTACCTACCAATTTAAAAACTTTTAAATCTAATTTTTCCAAAACCAGTGTTTCTAGATTGTCATATGTCCTGGACACTGACGAAACCTGTGAGAAACCTATGTCATAACAATAAAAATAGCAGTATTCACTAAAAGCTAAATATCAACATGTCTCTTACTCTAATACCAGACAATAAAAATACTCACCAGTTTGCTGACAGATTTTTAATATTTTTAGTAGATAATTAAGTTGTTCAAAAATTAATACATCGTTTTAATGCAAAATTATTTGACCTTTACATCATTTTAACCATGACATTTCAATTTTACATTAACCATGTTTTAAATATAAATGTTTCCTTTTTTTGCTTTATTCTACCATTTTCTTATATTTGTGTATCAATGATGACAAATGCATTGCTGTCAGAAATAGCAGGTAAACAGTAAAAAAAAACAGAAGGAAAAGATTGCTGAGACAGAGCACACCAGAAAATACAGAACTACTGTCTAATATAATCTAATTAAAAAAAAAAACATAACACAGGCACACACACACACAGACATACATAACACGAGACAACAAAACAGCTATAGTAGGACTCTAAAATGTGTGTGTGCCTAAGACTATGTAGTTTAAGCATGCATTCTTTAGTATAGGTAAAGCAATGTTATCTTTGAAAAAATAAACTTTGCTTTCTTCTGTTAATAGTGTATACATATAATGGCATGGTAGGAAAACTGAATGTAAAAAGAGAAACTCTTACAAATCTTACAAAATAGTTCAAATAATAAAATATGAGATATTATTTCTTATGCTATTACATTTAGCTACCCTCTACAATGTGCTATTATTTCAAATGCTAATACATGTAGTTACTCTCCTTATTTTATGAGAAATTGCTTAAAGAGATAATTCCTAACAACAGCTCAAGCTGGTCCAGTTTAATGTTTATTTTATGAGACTGTGTATATGACCGGCCTTCTAAGGAGAAATCTTGTGCATTTTAAATGAAGTAGCATGGCTTGATCCAATTACAGTCACACCTGAAGCAGAGCTTAATGCTGACTATTACAGTATGACCTGAAGCATGGTTTAATGCTGATTAGTACAGTATGACCCGAAGTAGGGTTTGATGCTGACTATTACAGTATGACCTACTCTGTGCTATTTATATCCTGTCCCTCCTTCTTCTTGTACACAATTTTGGAACGTTCCAAGTCTTTCCTCTAGAGATATCACTTCCTGCACCCGTTCTTTCCAACCTTTTCCTTTTATCATGACAAGTCATGATATTGCCCACCAGGCAGCTTTCACCCCATCCTATTCACAAATTCCTAGTGTGTACTTGGAGTTTTTATCAAAGCCTACAATCTCCCCAATCAGGCTCTGTGTCCATTTAAAATCATCACTCATCGTCCGGTACCCTGAATTCCAACTCCATCCACCTAATGTCTGATTTCTTGACTCCCACCTCTGTTTAATGATAGCAGGATCTGATAAGTTTCATTTTCTGAGGATACAACTGTAATTTCCTCAAATGTTTTCCTGTCTACTAATAATCCATCCAATTTATTATCTTGTTTTATTTCTCACCTCAAAAAAGTAATTTATTCCACTCCTGACTGTAGTTCTTGCCACATATCCAGCAATCAGACTTTTCTCATCCCTTCAGCTAGGGGCTTTTGACTGTATTGATGAAATTCAGCTGTTCCAAATGGGAGCTGCTTCCATTATTTTCCCTCTTTTCTCCTTCCTATCCCCCAACCCCCAAGAATACTCCCCTGGCATGCCTTTAGAGCTAGGCACCAAGGACCCTTCGGTAAGTAAACTTATAACAACGACTCCCCCCACCTCAGCAGGTTAACACATAGCCATTGCTACCACCAAAGTTATTGGCTCGTAAGTTTGTCTGAAAATATATTCTCACCTTAATGTTAATGTCTCCAAAATTACTAATATTAAACCTTGTTACTCTCCTCAACAGTCACCTTGGATTACTATATGTGAGAGAATACAATGCTCTGTATCCCCCATACACATTCACACTTACAATAAAAAAACAGCTATGTACTATAGTCAACAGTGATACAACATATTGTGTTCATAAAAACAAAACATTGTACATTAAAATTTCTGTTACCATATTTACATTCACTCTTAGAAGACATGAACATTGTCAAACCTTCATAGAAACTGTCTATACTTATTATAAACACTGTAAATGTTTTGTTTACTGCAGGGAATATTTATACATTGCATCACTTTTTCTACCTTTTCAATTTTTCAGTTTTACACTACCAGTTCACCTACTAGAGTTGCATACATCTCCAGAGTAGAATAGTGCATGTGTGGCAACAGAATGAAACAAGAGCAGTGTCCCATGTATATGGCTGCAGCAGTCATTGCTCTCAGGTATAGACAGCCACACTTTTGGTTCATCATGGTAATAATATATCTGCTCATTGTCCATTTGTAGCATTTGGTTTGCAGTTACTTATATCAGCTGATATGCCTAAGTCCCACACAGCTCATATCATACCCTTCACTTACGGATGATCCAGCAATCATCACCTCATTATTATTCGAGGGGACTTTCAACTCTATGGATCTTCCCAATGAAGACTGAACATTTCCTCTGCCATCTATTCATGTAGTCTCTCTTCATGTTGGCTAACATAAAGTTATAAATAAAAAAATGGCATATTTAAATACAGCATTTCTGTACCCCTTAATACATCACCACACCCTCCGTTAAAACCACTTCCTCGGTAATCACATGCTGTTCTTCTCTGCCATCACTACTACCTCCTCAAGCTGGTGTTCTCTTTATCCACACATCCGCAGGACCTCTGTCCTGAGCCAATCTGTAAGAATGACTATTCTCTCTCTCCTGCTGATGCATCTCTTCACACAGTTTCCTTCTAGCATCCATTATTCCTTCCTTCACCAAGCATCTTGGTGTCCCCAAGTTGCCATATTCTCCCCAGCCTTCTCTCTGCCAGCCCCTGTCTTTCAATAATCTCTCTGTAATAAAATCATCTCTAGCAGGACTCATACACAGCTTTCTGGGGTCACAGTTAACAGTAAATCTGTGGTTTTCTCTTTGAGCCTGCCTCCTCATCTCTGGCTTAGTTATGCACCTGCGCTTAACTGCCTGCACCATTTTTTACCCTTCTCATTCTGGCCTGTTTTCCCTTTCTTCTGGTTCTATCAGGCCTGGTCTCCTCAACTCCACTTGTTTAGAGTCCATAAAATCACCAGGCATTTATTCTGCTGCATCATTTGAAGCATTTAAAACATTTACTGCACTAACAGGGGAATCCTCTTTTCTCTCCTGCCACCAGCAACTTTTCCCCCTTACCACATCTTTATATATGTGAATTGCATATGCTTCATTCTTAGCCAATAGCACATTTCCTCACCAGATAATTTTGACCAATGCAGGATATATTAGCAATGTCACTCCAGCTTTTTTTAAATGCCAGGCTCCTGTAAGCAAACCTTTTCATTTCGAATAAATCTGTGGTGCAAAATCATCTACTATTTTAACTCTATAGCTAGGCATCACAATGACCTTCCCAGGTATTACAGCCTTAACAGTCCATTCTTTCAGTCTGTAATAATAACATTTTACAGCGAAGTGTTTTGATCTAGCAGCATTTGCAGACAATCTACCAACCCTGTGTGATCTATGTGTTTATCTAGCCAGCCAATTCCTGTAGTTACTTGCCATTGCACTGTTCCACATATCACAGTTTCTTTCCATCCAACACTTGCTCCAGTCCAATGACTGAAATTTTCTTTATATGTCCTGCTCTCTAAATCCTGTTGCTTTTCAAATAAAGTTGTTATGCAAGCATGTAACTTTTTATTTCATTTCCCTGCCACTGCACTGAACTTTCCATACAATCATTCTGTTGTTGCATAAAGTCAAACATTTGCTGCTGTTTCTTATTGTTTTCTCTAACTTCCCCTATCTTCAGTTGTGGGGCCATGAGCTCCTTAGTCATCTCCACATGCTACAGAATTTTGTAGAATTTTCCTTCCATTTTAATGATTTAGTAGCTTTAAATGGCTCCTTATTGAAGTGTCTGTACTCAAAATGCCAAGCGTAAACAAGACAAAAAAAAGACCAAAAGCCCAGGAAAAATGTGAATCACAAAGATCGCTCTTCTCCTTTAAAATTCTTTTTTGCACAGGAGGGGGGCAAGTGCACCCTTTACTACCCAGTGTGGGGGGCAAGCGTCCAACACCCCTGGAGACACACACACACACACACACACACACACACACACACACACACACACACACACACACACATATATATATTTATATATATCTATATCTAGCCAGTGTGCTGAAGTCCTGATGAGAGAAAGATGTTGGTCATACCTGATCTTCTCACATGCAAAACATATTGATTCCTCTGAATGACACCAGTTATGTAGTCAGTTGCTGAAGACAACTGTTTTGTTTCTGAATTGTCATCATTCTCAGAAATGTCAAGCTTCTGCTTAAGATGTGTGTTTTTCCTGCCTCAGAGACATGCATGGGAAACTCAACCATCTCTATCACTGCATCTCCTCAACGGTGGAATGTGCAGCTTCTAAAATTATTTACTCCTGTGTAGGCAACTACAAGGTCATAGTTGTACTTGAGGTGGAGAGACCAAAGGGTTATGGTCATACCCATGAATCCTTGTGCCAGAATTAAAGCTTACAATAACCCTATTTTTGCTCAGCCTGTTGAGTGGAACATCATTGTGTCTGACCTCTGACTATGGAGTCCAAGTGCTACATTATTGCCATTTGTGGCCACAGCCTTTGGAGATCTTATCAGTTTGGTCTTGAAACCAAAGTGACTCTTCTTAGGAGCAGGTGAAGGTGCATTTCTGGATATGGTACTATGTAGCTGAGGTTTATTTAAGCAGTGTCTAGAAGGCTTAGGTTTTGATTTCTTTGCAACTTCAGAATGAGAAGATATAATATTGTGAGAGTGTGACGTGTTTGTAAGCTGCTTACTAACATATGTGGCATTTGAGAGGCAATCCTACAAACTGAGTATTTGCACCCATCACACGTATCAGTGTAGGGTAAGAGTAAAGAATTGTCAGTAAGCATGATGTAGGTATGCTACTTCAGAATCCCTAGTGCAAGCCAGCTGGCAACAGAAGAGGAAAATGCAGACAGTGAACCTATGCTGGCAGGGACCAGTGAGTGATCAGATACGTTTTTAACTACTTAACCTAATTAATTACTACAAGGTTAGAATAAAAGGAGCGCTGACTTCAATAGTGATTTATATGCTGACCACCACTGGCTACTACTACTGCTGATACCACTGCAGCTGCATGAAGCTAGAAATCAATGCCCCTCTGCTGCTTCTCTGACCACTGGTCCTTCTCTCATCAGAAGTAAAACAGCAGCACAAATCCTAAGCTGTTTCCTAAGAAGTGAGTCATAGGCTCTACAGCACTCACTACTCTTGTCCCAGATGTTGCCATACTCGGTAGGCTTATTACAGCTTTCTTTTGACAGATGCAATGGGTAGCCTATTCAGCAGCTCAGCAAAAAAGAACAAGTAATGCAATGGTCCAACAATTTTAACTGAAGAGGTCCCTGCCAATATGGCAACCAGCTCTGTCACGGACATCCGACACACCACTCAGATATGGCTAAGAATCAATATCTCTCTGTTAAACAATGATATGCATCCCAAGGTGGTTCCTGACAAGTAGGTCACAGGCTGTACAGCAAATGGTAGTTTCCATGAAAGCTAGGATTCAAAGTCACTCTGTTCCCTTCTCATGAGGAGCAAAACAGCAGCACTAACAGCTGGTTCCGGAGAGGTGGTTCCACTGAAATGCTGCATCATTCTAGATGTTGCAGATTTTAAAACTATGTGGAAAAGAGAGGCAGTGCTTTAGATATTCAGTGCATATTTAGTATGCAGGGAAAATACAAGAGAGAAGATAAATTAATCTTTCTATGGTACGACGTTCCCCACTATGATCTTGTAATGGTGAGTTATATGGGCTAATGAAATAACATTGGAAGGAGCTTTTGAAGTCAAAATTGGATAAGGGGCAGGCAAATAAAGAGAGACTGTATTTAAAAACACAACAGGGACAGAATGGCCAGGGACGGAAAATATAGAATAGTCACAACAGAGCAGCTTTAGCTAGCTGGTCTGACAGATTAACCCTTGTCCTGTTCTTCTAACCTTAAATAAAAAGGCTTCTTCTCAGCTTTTTCCACAATTCAGATACAAATAATTATTTTGTAGTCAAAGAATGCAACACAAATGATTAATAGCTGTCTCTAACCAAGTAATTTCTCTTAAAAGTCTAAGAACCGACGACATTTCTATTAAAACTCTTAGAAAAGCAGTAAAAGTAAAAACAACAACTATAAAGTAAAACTAAAACAAGAACAAAAAGACAAGAAACAATTAAAGTATGTAAACTGTAAACTAAGCAATACAAGATAGTGACAGAGTTGCTTTTGCTGGCAGGCTCAGACTAACTGCAGATGTAGATTGATGAAATCCAGTTGATATTGTTTATCCAATCTCTATTGTTTATCAGATCTCTGTAAAGTTCTTGCTTGAGTCTCACATGAGAAACTAACAGACAAGTTGAGGGAAGTGGGCATAACCGTAAACATGATGAAGTGAGTGGCAGGGAGGTGGATACAAGTGGTGTCATATGGGGAGGGGGGTTAATCATGTGATACTGTGGTGACAAGTATTGTGCTGCATAGTTTACTTCTGGGCGCTTTGCTCTTCTTTGTGCTTGTGTGGGACATTGCTTCATTAGAAATGGAAAAAAAACATTCTTGCTTTCACAGATAACACCAAGGAATCTAAGAAAGCTAGCAGCCCTTGCTAATAGTGGGCACATGAGGGTTAGTGTGGAGAACTGCAAAGTGCTGTGGTCAGAGCTCACAAGCTGCCATATCCAAAATGTGGGACACTAGCTACTGCAATGTGGAACAAATAGCCAACGTGGAACATTTACTATCAACTTCAACTAGCAAACTTTCATCAGGACTAACAACTTCTTCCTACTTATAAAATGTTTTTTTTGGAGGGGAAGAATGATTCTACATTATTTATCATGGACATTTGTTTAAAAAAGTCTTAACTGTGAATGTGCGACATGCCTTTTCAATGTGTTAAAGTGTCAGACATGGATTCAAATATAGAAGTGTTCCTTATAAGGATGTACAGTTAAAACAGTATGGCTGTGTTTAGTCAATAACAATTTTAGACTGGTTTACACACTGTAGACATTCAAGTTACACTTAGTAAAACAATAAAAATATCAGTGTGTAATAGTCACCGCTGGTGTAAACTGGTGGGAGCACAGTGAAATTTTTTTGGCAAAAAGGTAACAGAATCCTGGTCTGCATTCTAAGATACACTGATTTTAGGATTAGGTGGCAGTTATCTCAGTCTACAGATTAGGTCTGCATTCTAAGATAACTGATTTTAGGATTAGGTGGCAGTTATCTCAGTCTACAGATTAGGTCTGCATTCTAAGATACACTGATTTTAGGATTAGGTGGCAGTTATCTTGGTCTACAGATTAGGTCTGCATTCTAAAATACACTGATTTTAGGATTAGGTGGCAGTTATCTCGGTCTACAGATTAGGTCTGCATTCTAAGATACACTGATTTTAGGATTAGGTGGCAGTTATCTCAGTCTACAGATTAGGTCTGCATTCTAAGATACACTGATTTTAGGATTAGGTGGCAGTTATCTCAGTCTACAGATTAGGTCTGCATTCTAAAATACACTGATTTTAAGATTAGGTGGCAGTTATCTCGGTCTACAGATTAGGTCTGCATTCTAAAATACACTGATTTTAAGATTAGGTGGCAGTTATCTCGGTCTACAGATTAGGTCTGCATTCTAAGATACACTGATTTTAGGATTAGGTGGCAGTTATCTCAGTCTACAGATTAGGTCTGCATTCTAAGATAACTGATTTTAGGATTAGGTGGCAGTTATCTCAGTCTACAGATTAGGTCTGCATTCTAAGATACACTGATTTTAGGATTAGGTGGCAGTTATCTCAGTCTACAGATTAGGTCTGCATTCTAAAATACTATGATTTTAAGATTAGGTGGCAGTTATCTCGGTCTACAGATTAGGTCTGCATTCTAAAATACACTGATTTTAGGATTAGGTGGCAGTTATCTCGGTCTACAGATTAGGTCTGCATTCTAAGATACACTGATTTTAGGATTAGGTGACAGTTATCTCAGTCTACAGATTAGGTCTGCATTCTAAGATACACTGATTTTAGGATTAGGTGGCAGTTATCTTGGTCTACAGATTAGGTCTGCATTCTAAGATAACTGATTTTAGGATTAGGTGGCAGTTATCCCAATCTACAGATTATTGGTAATGTCACAGCTGGATTGTTTCATGCTCTTCTAGTTGAAAGAAGTCAGGCTTTTGGAAAAGGTACAAGGAAACGCTACTAGGACATTAAAAGGAATGGAAGAAAAACTTAGAAACAGATGCTGCTTGAACTCATAATGCATTGTACTCCCTTGATGATGAAAGGAAGGTGGACTGTTGTTCGGGTTTGCAAAATTTTGCAGGGAAAGTGTGAGAATGTAAAACTAAAGAGGAAGGGGAAGAAAGGAGGGGACATGAGGTTCTAACAGAGGGAACAACCTTCAGTCTGGACATAAGAGGGACCTGTTAATAGAAAGAGGGGAAGATAAACACAGAAGACTGACTGAATGGTTAGTAAAGCATAGTTAAAGAATATTAAAAAGAGGTGAGGATCAGATGGAGACTAGGGATAGGAAAAAAGCATTTGCTCTTGAGACCTAGTTGGAACAGCCATCACAGCAGGTAGTAGTATGTCTTCTGTTGATATTTGTACACATGTACGCACACACACGTAGATATATATATATATATATATATATATATATATATATATATATATATATATATATATATTTACATGTACACAACATGGCAGTAGCCGTTTATAAACATCATTTCATGATATCATACTTTTGGCATTGGCAGTATCAGCTCTGCTACCAAGCTACTTAAACTCTATGTAAGTGGTGCTGGACTTCAAAAATACTGTTCCAAATAAGATGCACTAAAAAGCATTCACAGAATCTTCCTGGTCAGAAAAAAATTGTTTGTGTGGGGATACTCTCCTACTCCCATTCAGCACGAGACATCTTACGCCACTTTGACTAGGTTATATTTTATTGATTGGATGCCTTCAGGTGCCCACAGAGAACTCCATTTCATTAAATCTCTCTGCTAAGAATCACCAAGCTCCCATGATACTAAGATGCTTTTCTGTTTTTGTAATATAGTGTACTTACAAGGCCATTCTATTGTAAGATGTATAAAATATTATGTGGCTGTATCATAGGTGGTAGGGAGGGGCATTGTGTCTCACCTACTCTGTATAATAAATCTTCCTAGCAAAACAGACGCCATATGCTGGGTGACTCCCACCCATATGCATGCTTGTTCCTTGTCTCATCATGACTATGGTAATATTCACACTACATGCAGGCTGCACTGTAGTACTGCAAATTAATGCTGCTTCTTTTTGGACCAGTTTCACTAAAACACTGACATAATATTTGAAATATATCATCAAGGGCATCTATATCTCAGTCCCCAATATGTGGCCACAAGTGCACATATTGTATTACATCAAAATAATGTCCTTTAGTAACTTAACTGTCCAGCATATTCAAAATTTAACTCTAGAGTCAGGATATTTGGCATCAAGGCTGACTCTGTTGTTAAAGTGTTATTGTTACTACCTGTGTGGCTAAAGAGAATATACTGGAGACTTGCATGTGGATATTATCATGATTATGAAGAAATTATGGTTTAGGGGACTGGTAAATGGCTTGCTACTACTATCCCATTTCCATAATTTTGTTCTTCTAATTTTTTGGGGTCCCTTCACAGGGAAGATCTCCATCAGCTACTAGGCATAGCTACCTATTGTTTCCTCCATGTCCAGTTATTCCCTCACCGATTAGAGCCTCCAGCTCCTGGGACAGCATGCAGAAAGAGGAAGAGGAAGCATATTAGGATTTCCAGTAATGGGAGGTACAGGGAAGACAGGAAGCTTATCAAACATTTATTTATTTATTTATTTTTATTTATTTATATTTGTTGACCGGGAGTGTCCGACTGGACGTAGGTCCATTTTCAGCAGAGGCCCGGGGAGAAAAGCTCCACAGTTAAAATAAACAGACAGCATTTACATTGGATTACATAGCGATTAACAATTTACATAGCAATTACTTACAACATATTTACAGATGAAGAACATAGTACATCAGTAGACAACTAGAATCTTTATCTGTGAAGTTGCATAACAGACATTAACAAATGTTACAAGAAGAAGAAGTTCCTGCTGTATAATACGTACTGGCTTATGAGCATCCGAGCTTGCTATAATCAAGGTAGTTAGTGGAGTGGAAAGAAAGGTAGTGGTTGGATGGGGTGGGTGATATTAGAGTGGGAGTTGCAAGGGCATAGCCAGCATGTTTTTAGATATGCTTTTAGTAAAGTTTTGAAGTGGGTGCATGATGGTATGGAGGTAATTGTGGGTGGGAGGGAGTTCCATAATTTGGATATGGTGCAAGAGAATAGTGCTTCACCAGCAGAGTTATTGGCTTTAGTGATCTGCAAGTAATTTTTGTTGCTGGATCTTAGTGGTCTGGTGATGCGATAGGGTTGGAGTAGATTCTGGAGGGATGGGACATTTAGTGGATGGTTTACTAGTTTGTGGGTGAGTGAGAGTTGATACCATTGAAGGAGGTGAGGGAGTTCAAGCTGACCCAGTTCAGCAAGTGAGAGACAGTGGTGACTACGGCAGGATGCCCCTGTGGTGAATTTGGCGATTTTGTTGTAGCAGGTCTCTAGCTTGTTTAGATCGCATTGCCTTAGGTTGGTATATATTGGAGAGGTATAAAGTAGGGTGGACATAAGGTGGGAATTTGCTACTGAAATCTTTGCTGCTTTGGTGAGAAGTTTCTTATTTCTGTATAGTGCTCCTAGTTTTTTGTGGACTTTTTTTATGGTCATGGATATGTGAATGTCAAATTTTAGTTTATTGTCTATTTCCACTCCTAGCAATTTGGTGTGTTCAGTTGGGTATATAGTGGTGTTCTCTTTTGCTGTGATGTTAAAGTGAGAGTTATTTTGAGTATGTTTGGTGGGTTGGAAGATGAGTAGTTTAGTTTGTTTGGGTTGAGTATTAATTGGGCATCGGATAACCAAGTTATCAACAACCGGGTTCGGACAACCGAGTTAAAAGGTAAAACACAAGGTCATGAGCATTCAGCAGCCATGGGGCTGAAACACTGGTATGGCCTTAAGGGCTCATTTACAAATATTTCATGGGTCTTCATTACATGAAATTTAAGGTATTAATTATATAATGAAGACCCTAGCTTAGCTGGGTCTTTCTTAAGAGTTTTTACAGAATGTTTTTTCTTGGTGACCTTTTTATTCTTTGGTTTGGAGATTTAATAAAAATGTTAAACAAATACTAAAGCAAACTGATAAAAGGTGTGAAGACACCAACAAGAAAGGAGAATAAACCATAAAAATGAAAATGTTCAACAAATGGTCTGAACAGCAGCTTTGGAGGCAAACAGCCGAAGAATCACAGACATCAGCTAAGCTAGGCAATTTCCACACAAGCTGCCAACAAATCTCTCATAAAGTGGTCATTTTAAACCTTGTCTGTATACAATGAGCAGCAAATAAGAGCTAGAGTAAAATGAAGGTGAAAAGGAAATTGTGAGTAAGAGGAAGAGCTGAAGCCTGGGAAAGCTTTACTGATACTGAGATGACTGGATGCTGGTGCTATAGTCCTTGCAGTAGAGGAGGATGAATCAATCCATATCAGTCTACTGTTTTCAAAGTGATCAACTATAACTTCTTTGTTATCAAAGACTCACGCTGGTTTGATAGGTCTAGAATTGGCCAGGAGGAAGAGCTTCAGGTGGAAGTGCTCCATATTGTTTTGTTAGTTTGGGACATTACGTATTGCCTTTTTATAAAAAAAGAACACTTGTGTAAGTAAACTTAACATAACAACAGATATTCTAATAGATCACTGTTGCAGTAGCACATGCCTATCCCTACTGCAACTTAAGGGTGCCTTCCATATGCTCCAACCATCAGAAGATTCCTTACAGCTTCATAAGAGGACAGTTGGAGAGAGAAACGTTTAACTGTAATTTTTGCCAAACAAACAGTAACTATATACAAAAGCATCAGATATACTGCTTGAGCTAGGGCTTTTTCTATGCACAAAGCAACACAAGCATGCTGGGCTATATAATTTGGTGATCATGCGTTCATAGGCAGTTACAAGGTATGTAGTCTAGAAGACCATTAAGGAGCCTAGCCCAAATTCACAATTACCCCAAAGCACTGTCTGGTTAAGTGATTTGTTCAAGGTTGTACAGCAGGCAAAGGAAGGTGAGAAGATTCAAACCCTATACACTTGCACAGGAAGCAGCATTAAAAAGTCAGAACTTTACTCCTCTGCACTAACTGCCAGTCTCATGCAATGGCACACTGTCTATGCTATGACAAAACCCTCAATGTCCATTTACCTACTATAACAGTCACCATTTGTCAAAGTTCCAGTATCTCTAATAACCAATATGTCACTAGTATGTCTCCAACAAGTCCCCAAAACCCGCCCCTTCAAAGAGGCGAGTATTGCCTTGTCACTTCCCTTTCCTCTGACATCAGCTTCTTCAGCGCCGTGCCCCCACTGTTTGAATCCAGGTTATATGAGCTGCAGTTAGAGATTTATACTTTATGCCATGGGACTAGCTTATCCTTTACTATTTTTAAAATTTAAACTGTGTATAGCAGGAAACTTTGATTATTTGTAGTATATTTGCATACACAAATATGATTCTATGCACACGTGTAACTGGTTGCCTCATCTCTACCTCAGCTTGCCCACTGAGTCATATCCAAACATAATAGACCATTCATCATCTATCCATTCATCTATCCTATCACTTCTATTGTCCCACAAGATTCAGTTCTATGTCTTCTGTTGTTCCATTGGGCGATCTCTGTGCAGATGATACACAGCTTTACCTCTCCTTTTCTCAGGACAAATATGTATGTAAGATTCCCTAGATAAGAAAATGGATGAATGATGATAGTCATGGCTCATGTCACTCTAAGGAACTCAAAGTATCTTTAACTCTTGTTATCATTTATGGTGGTGATAAATCTGAATTTGTGGACAGAGTTCAAAATGCTGATGTGCTCTTTGATGATAGAGTAACACACTGGGACTATGTCATCAATTGTCAGATCACCTTGTTTTCACTTAAGAAACATAGACTCTATCAACATCTTGTCCCTTGAAATATCTTTTCTGTGGGTGTGCATGCCTCAGTCTCCTCTTATCTCAACTGCTGTAACTCATTTTGCTTCAGGCACCCTAATCCTTCCACTGTGCATCTTTGAGTCTCAACAGGTTGAACCTTTAACTAGAAAAATACATTGAACTTCAATCTGATGAAAAGATAAATTAACACGTTTCATGCAGAGGGGGCAAGTCCTATGAAGCTCCCATGTTCGGGCATTTCCATCACTACTCGTATTTATATATTGACTTACAGTTACCACAGCTGCAGAGAAACAAGAAACGAGAAAAAACTCACACCTTCTGCATCTCTGCCAGTGCAATAATACAAACCATGCCAGCTGTAATTTTCAATAGGAGCCACTGGTCAGGCTGTTGAAAATAGGAGATACTAAATCAATGAGTTGAAGTGTTGGCCATGTAGGGCTTGGTAGAGAGTAAGTTTGCCCCCCGCCGCCCATACTCAAATTGGCTGATTACAGCTAGTACAGAATTCCCTTCCCATTTACTTGCTTTTACTGGTAATTTTACTTTCCTGTAACTTCAGCCCTAAAGAATTTGCCCCAGCTACCTATTCTATCTTGTATCACTTTAATAATTCTAGAGTTGGTAAACTTACCATTGCATGATTTGGGTCTATTTTATCGTAAAGAACCTAGGCAGCGTGGTGGGTCAGTAGGTAAGATATGTGCTTCACTCTTCGGGGTCGAGGTACAGTCCTGACTTCTTGTCATTGTCTACATGGAATTTGAATGCTTTCCCTATGCCTATTTTTTTTTTGACCAGTTATTCTGGTTTACTCTCCCACTTCATTAAGAAATGCTGGTTGATCGACTACTCTTACATTGCCCTTATTTATTGAGTTGAATAAATAACCAGAGCCAGCTGAGATCAGCTATTTCATTTGTCTGGGAGTTGGAAGTCAAGGCTTTATATGGGAATCATGCGAAGTAGTAGGTGTGTTTGCGAGTTTGCATGTGTGTGTCTGTGTGTGTGTGCGTGTGTGTGTGAGTGCGTGTGTGTGTGTGTGTGTGTGTGTGTGTGTGTGTGTGTGTGTGTGTGTGTGTGTGTGTGTGTGTGTGTGTGTGTGTGTGTGTGTGTGTGTGTGTGTGTGAAAACATACTTGCATATATCTGTGTGCATATGCATGTGGGCATATATTAGTCTGTGTGTATGTATGTCACTGAACACAAACATCTAATGTGCATATCTCTACCCATGTATGTATGCATGCATGTATGTTGCATGTCTAAAGGAGAAAGATAATAACAATAATTCTTAAGTCATCATTTCAATGAGTGCTGTGAGTTACTATTCCTAAACTGCAGGGGAAGCCTATTCCAAAAGAGAAGTAGAGCACCTAAAACATCTAATAAAACATTTCACTGAAATCAAAGAACAAAGCAAAGCAGTTGTAAAAATAATAACCAGCTCCAAACTATGCAGGAATTCCATCCCACCAAATACATCTTACAGTCAGTAATGCTTTTCAAACCCCTCAACCTCTTAGCCCATGAAATCTGGACTAAACCTAAAACAATGGGCAGACAAAGGCCTAAACAAATGGCAGATTTCAAATATTGCTCTTATAAACTGAAAAAAACTGTTAGAGTAACAGCATTTGTGTTAGCATGCATTTTCTGAAGGATATGAAATCTGAAGCTCAAATGTTTGAGTGACTTCAATCCTTAGTGATTTGCCAGAAAACTAAACAGTTTATGAAGACCAAACCAAATTTACGAGGCAAAAATCATAACATTCTGTGAAAATCTGGACATTGGGAGGTATGGTAATTTTCCTTTATTTAACAGGGTAAAACAACTAGATATAATCATCTCTTTATTTCTGAATGACCTGCTCACAGTTACACAGTATACAAATGCAAACCAAGAAAATCAAGAGCTTGAAAAAATGCTGTCTTGAAGCCTGAGACTTGAGCACCTTGCAGCTTGGTAGGCTGTTGCTCATATTTCAACTTGACTATGAGTTTGGACAAGCAGCTGTGGGGGAGGGAGCACTGCTCACAATCAGACCTGAATATGAGTTCAGAAAAACAGCTGTAGCAGGGTGCAGGAAGGCAGTTTAGGATTAAGGAGCAGTAGGAGTTTATGACTGGGGAGCACTAGGGGGTTTAGGATTAGGGAGCTGGAAGGGGATTTTAGGGCTAGGGAGTGACTGAGGAACTTAGGTTTAGGGAGAGTGGTGAAGTTTTAGGTTTGGAAAGCCAGGAGGAGGTTTTGGGGTTAGGCAGGGATTGGGAAATTTAAGTTTAGGAAGGGGGGGGTTGGAGTTTTAGGTTTAGGAAGTGATGTGGGACCTTAGAGTTAGGAGATGGGACTACAGGTTTAGATTAAGCATCTGATGAGTCAGATCAGGGAATTGGGTGGGAGTTTCATTATTAGGGTTTAGGTTCTGGCTATGTAGTCTACAGGATTGGTTGTTGAGAGGGCTATATGGAAAAAGGAGATCAAGCATTTTTTTTTTTCGAGAAAGTGGCAGTAAGCAGATGTACCTTTATGTTAATCTACCTCAGAGTTGTGGGTTAACTGATTCATTACAATAAACGCTCCAGACAGTAGTGGACTAACTTGTGACAGCCACTGTTGTCAGAACACTTGCACTTAAAAGGTTTTATATGACTGGGGTTCCACATATTGAATAGCATTCCTTGGGTAAAGCATATATCATAAATATTTTCTTGTCTTGAATCCACTAAGAAGGTGTTCAGATGGAAGTTAATTAATGCATTGCTCTTTGAGATGGCATTTTTTTCCAGTGAATCATCCCAAAGATCTACACAAAACATTTACAACTATTTGGTAACTGGGTAGTTGTTGTTGTTGTGTCTTTCGGCTTTTCCCGGTTAGGGGTCGCCACAGCGGAACTCCGGTCAGCTAATGATTGGCAGTTGATTTTTACGTGCTGAGTTGCCGGCCCTAACGCACAACCTTCAATGAAGGTATGCCCATTCATGCATGTCTCCACAGAAGATGCTCTAGCTGAGAATCGAGTGGGACAACGTCTTGCTGTGAGGCGACAACGCTACCACAG